>NW_024070187.1:43259249-43339114 GCF_014754425.2 Oryx dammah | reverse complement strand
GGAAGCAACAGTTAGAACTGGACATGGAACAACAGACTGGTTCCAAATAGGAAAAGGAGTACATCAAGGCTATATATTGTCACCCTGCTTATTTAACTTCTATGCAGAGTACATCATGAGAAACGCTGGGCTGGAAGAAGCACAAGCTGGAATCAAGATTGCCGGGAGAAATATCAATAACTTCAGATATGCAGATGACACCACCCTTATGGCAGAAAGTGAAGAGGAACGAAAAAGCCTCTTGATGAAAGTGAAAGAGGAGAGTGAAAAAGTTGGCTTAAAGCTCAACATTCAGAAAAGTAAGATCATGGCATCTGGTCCCATCACTTCATGGGAAATAGATGGGAAAACAGTGGAAACAGTGTCAGACTTTATTTTTTGGGCTCCAAAATCACTGCAGATGGTGACTGCAGCCATGAAATTAAAAGACGCTTACTCCTTGGAAGGAAAGTTATGACCAACCTAGATAGCATATTGAAAAGCAGAGACATCACTTTGCCAACTAAGGTCCATCTAGTCAAGGCTATGGTTTTTCCTGTGGTCATGTATGCATGTGAGAGCTGGACTGTGAAGAAAGCTGAGTGCCGAAGAATTGATGCTTTTGAACTGTGGTGTTGGAGAAGACTCTTGAGAGTCCCTTGGACTGCAAGGAGATCCAATCAGTCCATTCTGAAGGAGATCAGCCCTGGGTGTTCTTTGGAAGGAATGATGCTAAAGCTGAAACTCCAATACTTTGGCCACCTCATGTGAAGAGTTGACTCATTTGAGAAGACCCTGATGCTGAGAGGGATTGAGGGCAGGAGGAGAAGGGGATGACAGAGGATGAGATGGCTGGATGGCATCACGGACACAATGGACATGAGTTTGAGTAAACTCCGGGAATTAGTGATGGACAGGGAGGCCTGGAGTGCTGCGATTCATGGGGTCGTAAAGAGTCGGACACAACTGAGCGACTGAACTGAACTGAACTGAATTGATTTAGACAAAAGTGTCTGGCCTTTGAGTGAGTTTTCCAGTAGGAATTACACCTTGTCTTCTGAGGATCAACTTAAATTCTTTGGGGGTGAGAGTTAACAGATGAAATATAGGACAATTGGTTAATTTAAATTTCAGATAAACAATGAACAATTTTTAGTATAAGTATGTTCCATGCAATATTTGGGACCTGCTTATGCTGAGAAGATCCCTGGAGAAGGGAATGGCCCATTCCAGTATTCTTGCCTGGAGAATTCTCTGGACAGAGGAGCCTGGGAGGCTATAGTCCCTGGGGTTGCAAAGTGATGGACATGACTAAGTGACTAACACTTTCAGTATCCTAAGAAATTATTTATTTATTTGGTATTAAATTAAGCTGGACATTCTGTATTTTCCTTTTCTAAAGCTGGCAACATTATGTGGGACTATATAGTAACTGCTCCCATGAACCTCATTGGTAAAGACAAGAATAATCCTTTCAGGATAAAGTTGAGTTTCTCTCTCCACTTTCTTGGTGCCCTCGATTCTAGCACAGGGTCTCTGATGCTTTTCCCACAAACTCCAATAGAACCGTGTGTTACCTTAATTTTGTGTTCATTTATTTTAATCCATTTCATCCTTAATTTTGTGTTCATCTATTTTAATCCGTTTCATCAGATGAACAGCATTAACTCATCCTATTTATATATAATCCATTTATAAGCACTGAAAAAGAGGGCATATTTGGCAGGAAAAACAGCTTCTATTTAGCAATTGGCAAACATCAGGAGAGGTTTGGCTTTGATAAACATCTTTAAAAGTTGTCATGGAGGGAAGGCGATTATTGCGATCCTCTTCCTTTTGGGGTAAACTAAAAAAATGAAAACAAACACACAAAACACATTATGATAAGGAATGAAAGAGGTTTTGCCTTTATCTTTAAAGAATATCCTTTGAGGCTGCTTCTCTGTCCCAGCTTTCAAGGCACTAACTAAACAGCTTTGCGTTAATTGGAGAGGCAGCTGGGTTGAAAGCAGTGATTGATGCCTGTGATGGACCACGGCATGGCCAGTGGTGCATGAAACTGCCTCCTCAGAAGCCTTCCCAGGGGCTTGCTGGAGCAGGTGGGGCCCAGGGAGGGCAAGGGGTTGGGGACTGGGCTGTTTCCACGTCGTCTTTGTTGCTGGGGCTGCCACCCTCAACAAGCCTGATGGTTGTCCTCCCAGAGTTACAGTTGTGATGGGTGTCAAAGAACTGGGCACTCCTATTGCCTTGTCATTGTATCTGTGTGCCATCATTGGGGGCAAAAAAAGTGAAAGGAAATCCTTTGCCTGGTTTCCTATTTCGAACAGAGAGAGATTAAAATCTGACGGCATAGTGATTCAGTATTCCTGGATGAAGAGACCCATGGGAATGCTGGCTCTTGTTAGAAATCTCTAAAGGCCAATGATTCTCTACCCACAGAAAGCTTGTCTGGGGTGGCGGGGACAGGTTTAGGCCTCTATAGATGTTCTTGGTGGCAACTCAGCTAGTTTATGCTCATTGTCACTTATTCTTTCATTTGTAACCTGACTGTACCTCTGAACTGCTTCCTGTTTATTTTAGAAAAGTTTGTAGCAGTAGATGTGCAAGGTTTATTCCCAAAGAGGAACTTTAGAGATAGAAGCTCATAAAAATTAAGCCTTCCACAGAGAAACTATAGTATACATTTTAGGGACATGTGTATTAATGGACATTGATGCATCATTCAAGTTATATTTTCTGAGCATCAACTATGTATTATAGCTACAGTAACTATAAACAACAATAACAACAATGGAAACTGGTACTTATATGGGTTTTTTACCTGCCAAGTTCTTTTCTAAAAGTCTTATGCATTTATATATTTATATCCTCATTCATATATGAGAACGAGATGGTTGGATGACATCACTGACTCAATGAACATGAGTTTGAGCAAACTCCGGGAGATGGTGAAGGACAGGAAAGCCTGGTGTGCTGCAGTCCTTGGGGTCGCAAAGAGTCAGACACGACTGAACGACTGAACAACAGCAACAAATCCTCATTTATACCATAAAAGTAGCTTCAGTTTTGGCCTGAGTCTTCTCTAAGAAAATGAAGTAGGGAAGAAATAAGAGAAAGCACAAGTTCTATACTCAAAGACCTGTGTTTTAGTTCAAAAGAGAAAGCATTTGTACCTGTAACAATCAGGAAACAATTTAGGGTGACTCATAGTACCTGAGTTCAGAGCAAGGGGAGGGTACTTGGGGAGTAAGACCATTCTAGAAAGCAGGAAGGAAAACTGTAATTTCTGAAAATGGCCTTGGAGAAAGGTTAGGCTCTTAAGCGGTAGCAAGGATACAGGAGAAGCGCAGGCAAGCAGGTGGGGGATGGGGGCATGCCTTGGTGAGGCAGCAAGGCAGGCATGACTGGGTGACATTTCTGCAGCTTCTCCGGGAAAGGGCATGTCTTGGAGATGGAACATCAGGTCTTGGCCACCTGGTTATTTGTAACTGACGTTTTCCATGGAATAGTGGACAGCAGCCCTGACCTCTTATCTCTTTTCAGTGCCCCTCTTTCTTGAAAGCCACCAGAATGGACATAATCAGGGCATTCAGAGCAGCTCATAACGGTTCCCTCTTTCAAGGCAGGAAGTGGTTTTTGAGAGGCTATTTTGTACTTGGAGATTTGTATGTATTTTCCTGGGGTTCATCTCTATTTGGGGGTGAGAATTGAGACCAAACCCTTGGCAGCATCTCCCTGTGTAGGAGGTGAGGCCTGGGGAAGCCTGTGTGGTGAGCTGTCTGGCCGTCTCAGGGCTGTGTCCTCCTTTTGGTCCATCTCCCTGCCTTCTGTCTCTTCTCCCTCCACCACTTCTTTCTGTCTCTCAGGAAGTCAGACCCTCTCACCAGTCTTCTGCACTGCCTGCTGCCTGACATCCAAAGTGATAGCCCTTTTTGTCCTGCATCTTCAGAAGCCCTGGTTTGTTTGTTCCAGCTGTTCTAGCCAGTTTCCCCTCAAATTCACTATGTCTTCATTTCTCTCATTCTCCAATGAATTCTCTCTCCTACTCTTCCACTCTTCACTGATTTCACACCTGATGTTTCTTTCTGACTTACTGCTTGCTTCCTGCTCATTTTCTCTTTTAATGAATTTATTTGTTCTGCATGTCCATGCGTCTCAACTCCACGCACCCAGGCCCCTGCGTTCAGCTTAAACGTTCAGGCTGTTCAAGAGTGCAGGCCCTGGGATTGGCTGGACTTGGGAAAGAAGATGGTACTATTGCTTGTCGTTGTATGTTTGGAGACAAGTTGTTTAACTCTCTTAGCCTAAAGATTCTTGTACTTGGGGATAAAACTCCCTATCCCCTGGGGTTCTGTGAATATTAAATGCAATACTGCAGGCTCTGGGGAGTGGGGAGGGACCCAGGACCATGCCTGGCAGAGAGCAGGAGCCTGATGAATGGCAGCCACAGCTATATACTTCACCCTTTGAGGTCATTGTAGTTCAAGTTCAAGGAGTCCTCTTTAACATTTACATCATACACACATTGACACAGAATGACCTCTTGTGCAGTACAAAATGGAGATGGGGGAAATGGTGGGAAGAAGTTAATTTACTATGTCATTAAGAGATTTTGAGAGAGAGAAGAATTTTAAACAGGTAGTATTGTCAGGCTCAAGGGTTTGAACTTGTCAGAAAAAGCAAAGGAGACAAACTTCTTAAACAAAAGAGTGATTCTGGGCAACCATTTCCAGAGGATTCATCTGGCATGGGTGGGGGCTTTAGGGAGATTGGAGGTCAGTAAACCATGTAGGAGGCCACTGTGATGATCTGAGGGGGTAGAAAGTGGGTAAAGATTAAAGTGACACCCAGGAAGGAAGAATGGGGAACTTGAAACAGTGGGGGTGTAGTGGAGGAAAAAGAGTAATACATGAATCAAAGTGTTGTCTGTGATATGGTGAAAGTGATTGTTTCAAATTAATAAAAATGACTTTGCAAAGAAGAATCAGATGGAAAGGAGAAACTGAATTAAATTTTAGGCAGATTGTGACTCTAATGTCTCAAAATCAGAATCTGATTCTATTGTCAGAAATAAGAGGCTGTCTTTGAGAACCACCAGCACTGAGTCATACTGGAAATGTTCTTTCACCTCATTAGGTCAGTACATAGTTATTCAGTGCTTACTATGTGCAGGCATGATTCTCTGAGCAGGAAATATAGGAGTGAGAAAAATCAAGTCCCTGCCCTCCTAGAGCTCCCATTCCATTGTGAGAACAGAATGGGCACTCAAGGAAACCCTGATCACAGATCACATTGACTTCATGATGGCTCCACGCTCAGCGCTTTCCTTGGTTTAGTTATGTAATTGTTTTCTCAGGTCAACTCAGTGAGATGGATATGACTATAATCTCTATTGCATGAATAAGGCAATGGAGGCTAAGGAAGGCAAATTTAGAGGCAGAAACAGAAGACTTAAGACTGAACTTTGCAGGCTGTTGACCAGTGAAGCTGGGAGGGAGAAAGAAGTAAAGGAGAAGGTGAGGAAGGGGTCAGAGAAATGGGAGAGAAGTCAGAAGCAGCTGGTGGCATGATCAATGTCAAGTACCCTGGGAAGTTAAGCAAAATAAGAAATAAGAAAAGACCTCAGGGATTTGGCTGGAAAGATACAACTGATGACTTCTCAGTGGTCAGTCTCCCCAAATAGTAATTACAGGTAGATGATGCATATCAGAGGCCTCACTGAGGGCATGGCAACCCACTCCAGTATTCTTGCCTGGAGAATCTCATGGACAGAAGAGCCTGGTGGGCTACAGTCCATGGAGTCGCACAGAGTCAGAGATGACTGAGGCGACTTAGCACACACACAATGAGAAAATGGTCAAAGATCACTTATCCCAGAAGCTAGAGAAAGAAGCGAAATAAAACAGCAGTTAACAAGTGCAAACACATAAAGTTACTTTCTACATGGAGAAGGTACAGAAGGTGCAGAAGGGAGAGTAAGATATAGGTGAGGTCAAGAAAGGGAAGGATCCAGGTGGCTGGAGGAGATGGGGGAAATGGATATGAGGGTTCTTAAAGGATGCAAGCAAGGAGGAGAAAGGAGATGAGGATGTGGGTTTGCTGAGATGGACCAATGTAGCAGATAGGTGAGACTCTTGATTCAGACAGCTTTTTCTTCAAACTATAAGACTCCATGTTACCAGGTACAAGTCTTGGTCAGCAGAAAGGATTGGCAACCAAAAGGAGGAAGGAATATTTTCCACATTTTCAGTATCTCTCTGGGGAATTCATCCAATGCAACTTACCGTTCAGTTAGGTGTACCGTTGATGTCTTCCGCTGTTTGTTTATTTATTTTGGATTTTAAAATAACTGTTCCTTTTATCCTGTTGGTGCATGTCTTGTGCTTGTAGAAAAATGCTGGTGATATTAAAAGGAAATTTGTATTTGCACTTTTGTTAGTCTTTCACATCCTCTTCCTGTCAACTTTATTAGTGTGAAATGCCATTAATCATTACAGTGTCATAAAACACATTTTACAATAATGTTATTTCCCCTCAAGGTTTATTTCTACCATTCTAAGAGATATTTGTGTTGGAAATAGGTTTCATTTTGAGCCTTTCATCTTGAACTCCATAGTTATTCCTGGGACTGCTGTCCCTTAGTTGATAATTGCTTTCGGGTGTCTGTTACAGATGTTGTAATCTCCAGAGGGAGTTCTGAAAAGAGATGGGTTAGGCCAATAAAAAGGCCCTTAGGTTTTGAATAAAAATCACCATATGGTCTTTCCTTAGGACCGTTTATTCACAGCCTGGGGGGTTGAGAAACCCAGCCAGGGTCATCAAAAGGTAAGAAGGAACTCTCTGCTTCTGGGAGACTGTAAAGAGTGGACACTTCCCAAAGGACCTCTAGGATGGATCCGTGGGTTGTTGGTAGATTGAGTAGACTCATAGTTCAGGTTTGAGGGTGTAACAGTAAGGATAGCCAGAATCCAAGAGTTGAAGAAAATCCAAGATTTGCTTGGTCCCCAAAGAGTATTTAACTTGAAGGGGAACCACAAGAGATGAGGGTATGTGTATGGTGAAAGTGTTAGTTGCTCATTTGTGTCTGACTCTTTGTGACCCCATGGACTACAGCCTGCCAAGCTTCTCTCTGTCCGTGGAATTCTTCAGGCAAGAATACTGAAGTAAGTAGTCAATCCCTTCTCTACGGGATCTTCCCGACCCAGGGATTGAAGCTGGGTCTCCCACATTGCAGGCAGATTCATTACTGTCTGAGCCACCAGGGAAGCCCAAGGTGAGGTGAACAGATACAGATATGAGAGTAGGTGCTGCAGGCTTAGATGTCATTTTCCCTGTGTCTTCTGAATGCTGGGTCATTTTCTCCGTTTCAACTCCATACCCAGGCAGGTCAGGAGCAGTCTTTCACTAAACATGTGGCATTTACTAAGTGCTTTTAAAAATCCCAATTGGCGTGATATGGTTACCACTTTTTTCAAGTGGTAGCATTTAAAAAAATGTCTTCTGTATTCTGAGTGGAGAAGGCGATGGCACCCCACTCTAGTACTCGTGCCTGGAAAATCCCAAGGATGGAGGAGCCTGGTAGGCTGCAGTTCCTGGGGTCGCTAAGAGTCAGACAGGACTGAGTGACTTCACTTTAACTTTTCAGTTTCATGTGGAGAAGGAAATGGCAACCCACTCCAGTGTTCTTACCTGGAGAATCCCAGGGACGGGGAGCCTGGTGGGCTGCCGTCTATGGGGTCGCACAGAGTCGGACACGACTGAAGTGACTTAGCAGCAGCAGCAGCAGCAGCAGCAGTATTCTGTTGTGTATACATACCACATCTTTATCCATTCATTTGCTGATGGACATTTGATTGCTTCCATGTCTTGGCTGTTGTAAAGAGTGCTGCTATGAATATAGGGGTGCATGTATCTTTTCAAACTATAGTTTTGTCTGGGTATATGCCCAGGAATGGGATTGCTGAGTCATATGACAATTCTGTTTTTAGTTTTTAAAGTAATCTTCATATTGTTTCCATAGTGGCTGCACCAATTTACATTCTCTCCAACAGTGTAGGAAGCTTCCCATTTCTCCACACCATCTCCAGCATTAAATAACAGTATTATTAGCAGAGAAAACCCTAAGTGTCAGTGGTACCAAGGTTGAGGACCTCTGCATGAAAAGAATAGAATATAGGGGGTAGTAATAGAATGCTACTTCTAATACTAGGTTACTAAAAAGATGATGACTTCCATATTGGGCTTCCCTGGTGGCTCAGCTGGTAAAGAATCTGCCTGCAATGTGGGAGACCTGGGTTCAGTCCCTGGATTGAGAAGATCTCCTGGAGAAGGGAAAGGCTACCCACTCCAGTATTCTGGCCTGGAGAATTCCATGGACTGTATAGTCCATGGGGTCACAAAGAGTTGGACATGACTGGGTGACTTTCACTTTCATTTCATATTGGGTACTTCCCCTCACTTTCTCTTTGATTGCTTCTTCTGGAAAAGTCAGCTGCCATGTATATGGCCTGTGTGAGTGAGCTTGAAGGAAATCTAATCTTCTGAGGCCTGCCAACTGCCATATGAGTGAGTTTGGAAGAAGATACTATCCCAATTGAGCCTTGAAATAACTTCAGCCCTGACTAGCACCTTGACTATGGCCTGTGCACGACCCCAAGCCAGATTCACTCACCTATGCCACTCTTAGATTCCTGACCCACTGCGGTTGTGAGATAATGTTTGTTATTTTAAGTTGCTAAACTTTAGGCGTATTCATTACACAGCAATAGATTTGTTATAATAGCAATAGCAACCGGTACAAAAGAAGTCTGGAGGCAAGGTGTTTCCAGAATTGGATCATAGATACAATAATATCATCCAGGCCCAGATTTTCTCTTTCTTGGGCTTTCCCTTGATGACCCTAAGATGGGAGGCCTAGCCATCATATGTGCTGTGTGTGTGCTTAGTCACTTAGTCCTGTCTGCCTCTTTGAGACCCTTTGGACTGTAGCTTGCCAGGCTCCTTTGTCCGTGGGATTTTTCAGACAAGAATACTGGAGTGGGTTGCCATTTTTCTCCTCCAGGGGATCTTCCCAACTCAGGGATCAAACCTGAATCTCCTGTGTCTCCTTCATTGCAGGAAGATTCTTTACTCCCTGAGCCATTGGGCGAGCCCATATACTCAGTTCCAAAAGCAAGAAGAGAGTTTCTTTTTTGGCATCTCTTTTTATTAGGGTTGAAAACTTCCCCCAGGAACCACTTACATGACTTTCCCCTTAGGTTCCCCCATGGACATGATTAAGATAGATACATACGGATGATGTCCAAGTTGTAAGGCAGGCTAGGAAAGTAAATTTTCGGCATTTTTGCTTCTATGTTGGAAAGTGGTCTCTAACAGCAAAACAAAGAAAAAGATGTGGAAGAAGAGACAATTCCACATCTTTCCCTTTGTGAGTAGAAGCCCGTAGCTTTGGGTAACATTTCTGTGAAGCAATGAGCCCAGAACTCTATTTAGGTCTCCGGGAACTGACTGCTTGGGCAATTACATGTCCCATTCACCTCTTCCCTTTCTGTAGCAGATATTTCCCCACTGAGATATGCTCGCATGCAGGGAATTGGTAAGGAGGGAGAGAAGGCATGGTTGGCTTAGGTATTTTGTTCTTGGCTTCTAGTTGACTCTCAGGGGACTGCTGCTGCTGTAATAGGAATCATTGTTTCCTCTGAAAGTTTGGGCAGAGTTGTTGAAGAGGGATGGACTGTGGTTTAATAGTTTTGCTTTTCCTTAAGCTTCAGAGCAACCCCTGCTGCTTCAGACTATGACTATAGCCTTCTGGAGGGGAAATTATGAAGAGAAACAAAATCACATATTTTATCCTAATGACTGCATTGGAAGTGGTGGGGAGATGAAGAATACATATGAGGGGGCAGGCTTGTAAATATGATGATCTGAAAAGGAACAGTTGAGCACAAATTCTGGTTTAGAAATAGAGACCCGCAGTCATTTCTGAGTTGCAAGAGCATGTTAATATAGAGAGGCAGAGGGGACAGGGGTAGGATCATGGGATTTGGATATAAATGTGTTCAAACCTCAACCCTGCCCTCTATTAGCAGTATGATCTTGGCCAAGTCGTTAAACCTCTCTGAGGCTCAATGCTATAATCAGTAGTACATGAAAGTACCTAGTGTAGCACTGTGTTTCCTTTTCTTTTATGAAAAGCTAAGTCAGGTTTCTTCTGTTGGGTAGAATCTTGATGTCCCCCAGACTCTTTTTCAGAGCTCCCTGTCACTATTTTATTCCTCCCGGAGAACACCCATGTGCTTGTGTATTTTACCATGTGGAAAAGAGATCTGAGAAACACAGGCACTATTGGGATAAGGAATTTAATTTTTTACACATCACAGACATATTTGCAGTTTGAAAGAGGAAGACCGAATAGATACAGGCTAAATGCAGCAGCATAAATCATGAAGAGGGGACATCAGTGGGTAAACATTTCTTGGGAAAGATACATCTTCCTATGACATCTAAGCCACCCTCTTTAGGCATCAGACTCTCCTCCTCTGCCTAAGACTGACCTTACAAATGCAAGTTCCCATTAATAGAAAGGGCTTCACACAACACTAATTATGCCCTCGTGACCTCAGTGGATGATTTGATTCTTTCATTTCTAAGGGGTGAAAACTATTTTGACATATGCTGCTTCAAGGCAGGGACAGAATGGGACGGTTCACTCATTCTTTATTTAAAACTTTTTATTTTGTATTGTCATATAGCTGATTAACAATGTTGTGATAGTTTCAGGTGGACAGCAAAGGGATTCAGCCATATATATATATGTATCCATTCTCCCCTAAACTCCTCTCCCATCCAGGCTACCACATAACATTGAGCAGAGTTCCCTGTGCAGTAGGGACCTTGCTGATTGTCCATCTTAAATATAACAGTGCGTGCATGTTGATCCCAAACTCCCTAACTATCTCTTACCCCCTCTCCTCCCCTCCAGCAACCATAAATTCATTCTCTGATTCTGTTTCTGTTTTGTAAAGAAGTTCATTTGTATCATTGCTTTTTAGATCTGGCATATAAAGGATGTCATAGGATATTTCTCCTGTGTCTGACTTACTTCACTCATTCTTTGTAAAGGGATGGAGGAGATGGAGCACAGCTCTTCCTAAGTCTGGAGCTCTTTGGGGAAGCCCTGACTTTCAGATCGAGGCACCAGGAAGTGCCTCCCTTCGTTCTGGTCATAGCTCTGGACTGCCCTTGTGGTCTTTTCCCCTTTGAATGTCCATCTTTGAGTAATATCACAAGGCTAATAAGGAAGGCTGTGGGTCCAGAAACTGACAGCTGAAAACTGTCCCCATGAAGAAACTAATGGAGCGGTTAAGAACTTGGGCTTTAAACTGCCTGGTGCCAGTGCCCATGCTTCCACTCAGTAGTCACGGCCTTGAGTATGTCATTTAATTTATCTCCCAAAGTCTCAGTTTCCTCATCTATAAAACTGGATTAGTGACAGTAATAATATACAGTGCTTACCTGAGCATGCCCAGACCTGTTCTAACACTATATACATTGACTCATTTAATCCTCACAGCCGTCTTAAGAGCTGAGACTCATTATACCCATTCTACGTGTACCGGGCTGAGGCAGGCTTAGGGTACTTGCCTCAGGTCACACAGAAGCCAATGGAAGAGCCAGGATTTCATCACGAGTAGTCTGATTCAGGGCCTCTGTTCCTAACCGTCCACTGCCCTGATTTCCTGAGAAACCCTTGAGGCCTCGTTGAGATGATGCAGGCAAAGTGATACAATGGTCTCTTGGTTCTTGTTGTTGTGTCCTCTTTACTCGGTTACTTTCTATAGAAAATCTTGTGTGTTCTTACATGTTGATGAGGTTAAAGATTAACTATTATTAACCCTTCGAGGTTGCCAGAAAAAGTGTGAATGAAGTCTTTGACCTTCTTTTGTTCCTTCTTTCAAGTTCAAATGCCACTAGCATTTAAAGGAGAACTTTAATGTTTTAATTATCTGAAGGTAGGCAGGTAGGTTTTATGACCCCCCCATTTTAGGCAAGGGGTTCCCAGATGGCACTAGTGGTAAAGAACCCATCTGCCAATGCTGGAGATGTAAGAGATGAAGGTTCAATCCCTGGGTGAGGAAGATCCCTTGGAGAAGAGCATGGCAACCCACTCCAGTATTCTTGCCTGAAGAATCCCATGGACAGAGGAGCCCAGAAGGCTACAGTCCACAGGGTTGCAAAGAGTTGGACACGACTGAAGCAACTTAGCACAAGCAGTGATGGATGGTGGGGCTTGTTAGATGATGCAGCAAGAACTGCCATCCAGGTACCTCCTAGCAGGGCCCCTGCACGAGGTCGATTGGATATGGTGGGAAAGCACCTACTGGGACCCCTCAGTAGTTGAGGACAATCATATTTGATGTTATATCATGATTGTTGCAGAAGCTATACCAACATGTGTCTTTGTTACTGCATAACGAGCCTCACAAGAGGGTGGCGGGTGGTGGAGTCAGTCAAATGTCTTGGCCTTAAAATTGTTGCAAAGGAGAAGTGAAGGCCGTCAACTGAGCTGGTCTGCAAGGACCATGGGAAGTAACAGCCGTATTATTGAAGCTGACCTTCTGCTTAAACCTGTAGCCATTTCATCAATCACCCACCGTTTGGGTCTCCTGAAGGTCAGTCAAATGATTCCGTTAATCGCCGGCTCATTCTCAGGTTCTTGCTTCAGGAGTAATAAATTTTTAAAACTTTTTAAAAAATGAAAAGTTGGATGACAGGTGTGTATGGAAGAAAAATAATCAGATGGAAGAACAGTCATTTAGGAGCAAATGGTCAGAGCAAGTGCGGAATTGAAGGTAAAGGTTTTTCATGGCTCAGAATGAGCCCTCTGCCTCCCAGGCAAGTGCCCAGATGAGAGAGAAGGATGAGGTCCTTGATTACTCAAGGTGTGTCATCAACATCACTTGGTTCTGTATTTCTGACATCAAGTCTTTCCAATACTGAGTAAGCAACATCCAGAGCCCGATGTGGGGACATTGCTTAGTTAACCACACAGATAAGGTCCTCACTGGTGACAAATTCTGGTGGACAGGCTCCCTTGAAATCAGAGAGCTGCCTGATCCACTTCTCACTTGTCACCTAAAATATCAGTCTTATTTTTGTTATACAACCTATTGGGTAAAACAAAAAACACAGGCAGACCCATAAGAGATAAATCTGCTTTATTATAAACAATGTTTTTTGTTTGCAAAAATAGATACTGATAAGATGGGAGAAATGGAGTCACTGAATGGAAACATTGAATAGGGAGTCACTTGGTCACGTGGTCACTTGTCACGTGGTTTAAAATACTACTGTCATTTCAAGATCATGGGCTTCCAAGTCAGAAAGACCTGAATTGAGTCCTCATTCTGCACAAATAGCTGTGTTACCTTACGCAAGTTACTTAAGCTCTATGAGTCTCAGCTGCCAAATTTGTACATAAGGGCAGTTATATTTCCCCCTTAAGATTGCAATAATGCTTACATGAGAGCCTCCATTCATTCAAAAAAGGTTTATTGGTGTAATAAATATCCTACAAGAGCATAGAGGTTAAAAGCATAGATTGTGCAAACAAAATACCTGTTTTAATTCCAGTTTCAACACTTAGACAAGTTACTGAAGTTCTCTGAGCATCTATAAAAAACTGGGGATAACAGGGGTATATACCTCATAGAGTTGTGAAGATTCAGAGCTTCTGTATTTGCTGCCTTTAGAAAAGTGCCTGGCACCTAGTTAATGCTCTGTAAGTGTTAGTCATTATTATGTGGTGGGGACAATGGCAAGCCAAAAGAAAAACAAAGAGAAAAAGAAAAAAAAAAGAAAAAAAAGAGACAAGAACTCTTTATGCAACTCCTGGTTTATTGGGAGAAGACAAGACACATAAAGTGCTATCCACAGAGCCTGGCATTTAAGTATTCAGTAGACTGTAGCTTTAAGGATCATCATGACCACCCAAATTACTTGGCCTGAGTCACCAACGGCCAGTCTGAAAGGCAGGGAGGAACTGTAAGTCACATCTAGTCCATATATCATGCCTGCTCCTCCTTCTGGTTCCTCATCTTGCATCTGGGATGGATGTATCCTTTGAGATAGTCAGGGAAATAGAGGTGGCTGCCTGACAGCCCACTTATAAAATATATGTTCATCTGCGATGAGAAATGCTGGGCTTCTTCATCTTTGGTGGGTTGATTCTGTTGTGCATTACCTGCGCCCAAGAGAACGCAGACTGTGACATGCCGGTGTGCTGAGTGATTAACTCTACCCCCTTCAGCAAAGTTCCTGTTGAGAAACCTAGCCCATGAGGCCATGGGTGGGATATGAAGGCTCACCTAATGGTGTTTTCATGTGTGCAGTGGATTCATCTCTGCACAGTTGAGGGTGAAGTGAAATGAAACCTGTTTTCTCATTAATTTTCATTGTTTGATTGGAGATGAAGTCCATTGAAAACACTGACTATAGAATCTCTAATTTTCATAGAAATATGTGTTATAAGAAATAATAAGGCTGTGTTTTGTCTTCCCAGCTAACATTTTCTACTCATTAATTGAGGACAAATAATAAGAAAGGCTCCCCCCTTCTTCCTTCCCTTTCTTTGTCCCTCCCTCCCTCAGATCTTCTTTCCTTCTCCTCCCCTTCTCCCACCCCCTTCCTTCTTCCCCCTGCCCGCCTCCCCGCCCCCTCTCTCAGAGATAACAGACCATTCCAGACACAGGGGAACAGAGACACACACCCAAGCTGCCAGGATGCAGCTCTGAAGCAGGTCACAGCATATTTCTGAGAACAAAAACTGTGATCTCCTGCCCTTTCTGCTTCCTGGGAAGTTGGTTTCTTTATTTGGCATTTGTTTAGCATTTATTTACAAAGTTTAGGCAGCAGCTGCGACTTCAGCAGGTACACAAAGAGAAGAGCAAGCTGGTTGCCAAATTCCACGAGTACAAATGAAACGTACTGCTACGTTCTGTGAGTTCTCGGTATTATGTGAAATTAAACTCAGGACTGTTAAGTTGCTCTGTGAGAAGCGGTGCATCCACTGATCTCTGCCAGCCAGTGGTCAGCATTAAAGATGACATGTGTGTCTGGCGGGAGTGCATCAGGAGTGTCTTATTTGAGAGGGGTGGGACGTGTGAGGCATTGTTGCAGGGGAAGAACGAACGGAGTAGATATTGGCTTTCTGGTTGAATTGGGCTGGGCCTCTCTAATAATAGCTCTCAGAGGGAAAGGCCAATTTGCTCTCCTGCTGTTTTCTAGAATGCTTAAATTCCTTTTTCTCAGTGGCCCAGTTATGTACCTTAAGCATATGGGAACTCAAACAACTCTCTGCCCCAAATCACACGTCCTGAGCACATTTCCAACAATGTGCCATTTTGACGGGGGACCGGGAGTAGGGGCAGAGATTGCCCCATGGCAGCCGAGAGCGGGACCCACCAACCCCCTTGCAGAGGGACTCAGAGGAAGTTTCAGTGCCTGAGGGCGCCGCGTGTGTCAGAGCTTTGCCACCATCTGCGATGGGAGTGGGGAGCGAGGAGACCATGTGTGAATCAAGGCGGGAGAGTCTGCCTGCTTCTGGCTGGTGCATTCTTTGTTTGTTTGATTTTACTTTTTTTGGTTTAGAGAGCTAGACACAACCTTAACAAATGCTTGGCCTCACTCTACAGGATAGAAGGAGAGTTTTTTTTTTTTCCTCCCTCTGTTACTTCTTTACCCATCATCTTGTTCCCCCATTGTTTCTCCAGCTTCAAACTTCCTCCCTTGACACCTAAGAATGGAATTACAAGGATCACTCCATAGATTCATATTTTTTCCTTCTCAAGATGTGTGTGAAATCACTCAACCTCTCTTTGATCTTTGCCCAGTGTTTAGTTGATTCAAGACTTCTTGTTCATTTGCACTATACGCTGTATTTATAGAGAAAACAGTGAAATCAACAGGCTCTTGGCTCACTCAAACCAAAGACCATTTTATTGTTCAAGCACAGAGGAAAAGGGCAGAATGTAATGTTTGTCTTGTGGTCAGATCATGGAAGTCTGGGGTTGGAGGGCCCACAAGATCAGATGGGAAAGGCAGTGGCAAATTTTGCTGGCCAGTTGAAGTGACTCTAAACCCCAACATTTTTCTTGGCCTGTAAGCTTTTCTTCTTGTTCTAGGGACAAACTGTTTCTATTCATCTTTTTGGTTGTGATGGGGGGAAAATGTATTTGGAATTCAGCCACTTAAGCTCAGGGACTGATTTTCTGGTCACTAGGAGTGATGGAGGGGAGGGAGTTGATGGTGAGGTTTGCTCCGGAAGCAGAGGCAATTTGTTTTTATGTGTTTATTCTTGGCTGGGCTGGGTCTTCATTGCTGCACAGACTTTCTCTAGTTGCGGAGGGCAGGGGCTGCTTTCTAGTTGCAGTGCTTGGGCTTCTCATTGTGGTGGCCTCTCTTGTTGCAGAGCTCGGGCACGAGGGCTTGAGGGCTTGAATAGCTGTGGCACATGGGTTCAGTAGTTGTGGCTCCTGGCTTCTGGAGCGCAGGCTCAGTTGTGGCGCATGGGCTTAGCTGCTCTTAGAGCCACCAGGGAAGCTCTCAGAGGTGAAATTTGAATACTGTGTGCAGACACTCTGCTGGTGAGGGAGGAAGTAAAGAAGTTCACACGGCTTTATCCCTGTCCTTCTAAAGCTCACAACATTGGGATTTGTCACTTCATTGAATCAAAATGGCAACACGATGTAGAAATTCAGAGACTGGCCCTCTCTCTGGAGCTGAGAGGAGCCAGGGGAGGACCTGGGCTGGAGGTCTCTGAAGGCTTCTGAGAGGACAGATGCACTCTTCAAAGGTGATGCAGAACATGGGGGGATTGAGCCTTGTGTACAGTATAAGGATTTCTGCAAAAAAAATTACGACTTTTCCCCACCACCTGTTTTCTTCTTGTGTGTCACCTTAAATGTTGGTCCTGTCACCTTTTAAAATTGGAGATCAAACCTGTACAAGTCCCAGGATCTAGGTCAAAGCCTAATACATAGGTGATGCTCAATTAATGTCAATAAGTGTCAGTTAAATGAATGAAACTGTCTTATGGGCCACAGCTTGGACTTATGGGAAGAAAGCATGGATTTTGAGGGGGCCAGTAACTAATTATGTTTTTCTTTTTTGTGTTGAAAATAATTTTAAAGGTGGAGATGTACTGCATGTAACAGCCACCATCTTGAGCGCCTCATGTAGGTGTGGCACTTATAGTCTATCAAACTTGGTCTCACAGCAGCTGTGCAAGGGAGTTTGCCCACTTATTGTACATATGACAAAACTGAGGCTCCGAGATGACGTCACTTGCTGGTGGCGCATATCGAGGGGTTGGCAGAGCAAGTGTTTGCTCTCCTGTCAGTCTGATCCCCACCTGTGCTCTGTCCCCGTTCCCCACCATCTCATGTTAATGCTCCCAGCTGATTGGAAAGTCAGTCTTTTAAACACGAGAATAAATGAAATGAGGGAATTTTATTTCCCATCAGATTTCATCTCTCTTAGAGAGATTTATGTCCCTGGATTGTATTTTCATGGAGCCTTTTTATGAGCAGCGAGATTTATAGGTGATAATCAATAGAATGCTGAGCTGGGTTTCTGTTGCACGTGTGTACCTTTCACAAAGAGCAGGTAGGGCGGTTTGGGGAAGAGATGGTCTTCGTGGTTCCCAGGCAGCCTTGCTGAGCTGACACTAGTGGCAGGAGGAGGGGGGGAGACAGAATCCACGCTAGGAGGGATGCTCGGGAAATAGTAGGGGGCCAGATCTATATTTGGAGAAGGCAAACCATCATAGAGGCCCATCTGTCAGGAAAGAGCATAATTCTCACACCAGAATCTCCATTCATGTGCTGTTGAAAATGGATACCCATGGAGGAAGGCCCATTTGGAGCTGGGTACATCCTAGAACACATGAGGGACCTGAACATGAATTACTTTTTGATGTCAGACTGTATCCAGCAGAAATAGATGAAGCTGGGATGCCCAACCCTGGATACCCACGCAGTTTGCTTAGAGGGTATATGCAATCACACAACCCATGTGTGTTCATGTGTCTAATCTTGTATTGTTGATATCCTCCTTTTATGGGGTATTTCCTTGCCCATTTGTGGATGCTTTGTTTAATTTTTGCAGGGCTAAGTATCCAACCAAGGCAACATCTGGCACTAGGACTTACGGTCTTTATTCTCGGGATATCTGAGTTTGGTTTCAGTACACGTGGAGACCAGAAAACCTTCAAAAGGCAAAAGAATGAATTGCTAATTATGAGATTCGAGGATATGGAGAGAGCAGTGTTATAATTCAAATATGGTCCTTCCAAATCCCAGATCCTTTCAAATATGGTCATAGAGGTCACTGGTTCCTAAACTTTGAAGTGCCTCAGTCATGTGGGGAGTGAAATAAAAATACAGGTGATCTAATGCAGGGCTTGTAATCCAGACATGCAGGTTTGGAAAAGGGCTGAAGGACCTCAAGGTTGGAGACCTTCCAATGTGATGGCTGATTCTTCTGCTTTTTTTGTGTGGGCTGAAAGGGGGCCACCAGTGTGAGCTTGGGGGTGCACCTGGGTGCACGTGTACTTTGGGACTTGGAGCCAGCACGGGCTGCTACCTGCACTACCTCCTTGGCTCCTATCTCAGGAAAAAGCAAGCAGTAGGCATTTTCCTTCTTTACTGTGGGATTCAGGTGCTGCCATCCCTTCTCTGAATCTTAGGAGCTCTCCTGTACATGTACTATGGAGCCCACTAAACTTTCATCAAGTCATTCCAGGATCTGGATGCCTAGGAGCATCTGTGGTTGGATGTAATTATCACCATGCCATGTTTTTGTTCTGGGAAAGACTGAGGGCAGGAGGAGAAGGGGATGACAGAGGACGAGATGGTTGGATGGCATCACTGACCCAATGGACATGAATTTGAGCAAGCTTCTGGAGATGGTGAAGGACAGGGAAGCCTGGCGTGCTGTAGTCCCATGGAGTCGCAGAGTCCGACACGACTGAGAGACTGAATAAACAAAAAAATGTTTTTGTACTTGTGCTTTCCATCACTTTTCTTATTCCAATGTCATAATATCTTCCTTCTCTTCTTTCCTTTTGTCCTTCATTCTTCTCTTATTTCCCCTCCCTCCCTTCCTCCCTCCCTCCTCCTTTTCCCTCCTTCCTTTATTTTTTCCTTCCACTTATCTTAAGATAAAGAAATCAGCACAAAACTTAGTATTTGCAGAAGCCTCTGTAGAGTTATTTCCATCAGCCTGTTTGTATTATATATACGGGCGTCACTTGTGCATTTGTATTGGCAGCGTACGCTTGTAAACGCTGCCATAAACTCGGTTCTTCCATCCAGGATGGGAATGGAGTTGTTAAAGACAGTTGATGAGGTGGCATCTGTTGGCCAACAGTTTTATGCTGCAGTAGCTCTGAGCAGATAACATTAATAGAAATCACATTTGAAAGTTGTAAATTTGATGTAAAATACTAAATTTGACAATAATTGCGTTATAAAGCAAAAATTCTATTTATTAAAGGGCTCCCGTCTCTGTCTCTCCTTCATGTGAGGGGCTCTGAAATTCTTGCTCATACCTGCCCCTAGCAATTATCATGCCGTCTCTAAAATTCTGTTTTATTTTTCCATTTTCATAACAACTACATTATGATGTGACATATTTTTTTCCAGATATTTTGCTTGAATAAATAAATAGGATATTAAATTCAACTGGGGTATTAGATTATAAATTAGTTCTGTAATAGGCGTCATAATGTTATTTAGATTTTCAGTTTACACAGACCTTGTAGCAACTCCCCAGAGCTATGCTACAGAATTAGAAGTAGATAGGAGTTGATGTAAGAAAATTGGTTTTTGTAATATGCTGATGCCAGTAGAGTTGTGCTGTGTGTAAAGGTATTTAAATGGAACGTTCCTACTTACTTCATTGTACAGACAAAAGATTGATAATGATTTCAGTGATTGATTTGTTAGTGCTAATATTGGCTGTAGATGAAACAGAAATGTTTCTGTCCTAAATTAAAATGGTATTTACATATGAAGGATAAAAATCAAGTGGTAAAACACATATCATCCGTCCCATGGCTGGATGTTCCTCTGTAATCTGATGTCATAATGTGACGTAATCGTACAACTTCTTAGTGATCAAGTTAGTTTTTTCAGTTATATTTCCCATCAAGGAAGATACCCGACTCAGGAACACTGTGTGAGAGCTGAAGTTTCTAAAACTGGGATATAACCTTACTGAAGTCATACCTGTCCCATACCAATGGAAAAACATGGACGTTTAACAGAAAACGTCCTCATCAGCCAGGTGAGTGCCAATGGCGAATTATTGAGAGCATCTGGGCAGCAAAAGGAAGTTTTCTTTGCAGTGGGTGCTTTCATAACTCTAAACCAGGAGTTGGCAAACTACAGTAGGGACAAGACAAATCTGGCCTCCTTCCTGTTTTTCAAATGGTTGAATAAAAATAAAAAAGATAAATAATGCTTCATGACACATGGAAGTTATCTGAGGAACTTCCCTGGTGGTCTAATGGTTAAGACTCTGCCTTCCAATCTTGGTGTGTGGGTTTGATTCCTGCTTGGAAAACTGGGATCCCACATGCTACAGGATGTCACCAAAAATTACAATAAATAAATAAATAATTTTTCTAAAAAGAAAGTTAAATGAAATTCAATTTCAATGTAGATAAATAAAGTTTTATCAGAACACAGCCATGCTTATTTGCTTACATAATACCTGTGACTGCTTTTACACTAGGGTGGCTGATTTGAGTAGTTCAGACAAAGACCAAATGGCCGGCAAAGCCTACAACAGTCACGATTTGGCCCTTTATAGAAGTTTGCTGAGCCCTGCCACAAATCAAAACCAGGGTAGACAGCTGTGTTCTCACTGTTTCAGAAAGCCCAGGACTCGGGGTTGGGAATTGATGAGGAAGTAGGTATCATCTGCTTGGGACTTCTGTTTACTAGTGAACAGTGGTGCTAAAAGGAGAAAAAGAGCTAACAAATGAGGAAGATTGTACTTCTGGGCCTTAGTTAAAAAAAAAAAAAAAAAAGCCAAGTGTAAAATCAATCCAACTAACTTCTATAGTGTTACCAAACTGAACTTGGGCCTGCTCGCCCACTGTGTAGCAAAGTTAATTTACTGACACCAGCTTACGGTGAAGGGAATTACAGCGTTTACTGCAGCTTCCAAGCAAGGAGAAAGGGCAGCTAAATTTCCCTTGGCTTACAGGGAAAGGCTTTTAAAGGTATCATTTGGGTTGAAGATCCAGGAGGCATGATCTTCTTCTCATTGGTTGGTGGTGAGGTAACAGGGTGGTATATTGGGACTCTCAATCTTCAACCTTCTGGTTCCATCCACTTTGAGGTCTACATCCTTCACCAGGGCGGGGTCTTACTTCTTACAGAAAAACTGAAAGCTATGTTTCAGAGTGTTATGTAGATCCCTTGGGGAGGAGCTGGAACTCTGTTTTATCACTGAACTATTATTTCTTGACTACTTTTCCTTTGCTCCTGCATCCCTCTCTTCCATAATTAGTATTAATGACTTTTGAATCTGCTCTTTGGAACTCAGGGAAGATCTGGGGGACTAAAGATTTTTCTACAAACAAGAAATGGCAGATATGGAGAGGCTTTTGGACCTGGGAGGGCCCTGCTGTGGACCCGGCTGTGTTTCAGTTTCCCCTTTCCTTTGCTACTCCTCCATCCTAAAGGGAGCAGGGGGTGGGACAAGAAAGAGAACAAAGTTTTGGAAACAGAAGATAATCATAAACTCGGCAGGGGAACTCGATGTTAGGGGGGCTCAATTTCAGCATCCTGTGCCATGCTGTCATGTCTGACTCTTTGCAGCCCCGTGGACCATAGCTCACTGGCTTCTGTCCATGGTATTTTCCAGACCAGAATACTGGAGTGGGTTGCCATTTCCTATTCCAGGGGATCTTCCTGACCCAGGGATCAAAATGACATTTCTTGCATTGGCAGGTGAATTCTTTACCACTGGGAAGCCCAATATCCGTTTCAATTGTAACTAAAAATTTCCTACTGGGATAAACTCAATTCCAAGTTTTTGGAATTTTATCTGAATACCAGAAGATTGGTACCATATGGGACTTATGAAAGTGTCCCAGGAGCACAAAGTCTATTTTAAAGTCTTGTCAACCCTATGGCACAAGTGGAAGGCAGCTGTGCGGTGGCCAGTCCAGACCTGGACCCAGTAGTCTCTGCCCCTTACCAGCCCTGACAGTTTGGAAGACTCTTATTCTTTCTTAGGCCCCAGTGTCTTCATCTGTGAGTTGAAGTGGCTCATCTCAATGACCTCTAAAGCCCTGTTTTGTTTTGTTTTGTTTTTTTCCTTATTTATTTATTTTACTTTACAATTCTGTATTGGTTTTGCCATACATTTTGAGGTGATACAGGCAGGGTAGCAAAGAGCTGGACATAATTTACCAACTGAACAACAGCAGTGTCTCCTGTAATGAGAACTGTTATTAGCATAAGAAGGTCCCATTCCCAAGAAAGGAGTCTTTTATTTTTGGCATCTTGTAGCTTCTTTTTTGTCATAAGTCTTGACATGTTTGTAAAGAAAGACATGGCAGGAATTCATATGCCTTGCCTTATAACAAACATGTTGTGAATAACCTATATTTGGGTATACTCTGTCACAGGGATGCAGGCAGAGTTTGAAATTCGAGCAGTTTCTGAAACGGGATGTTTTATTCTTCTCAAGCAGATCCCAGAGTTCTTCCACTTTACCCCTTGAAGGGAGTCTTTATTGGAGAAGCTGCTCTCCATTTCCGAAGAATGGGAACATTTGCATTAAATGATGCAAGAGATGCCATTGTAATTTCATGAGAATTACCCTTTCCAATGAATGTTAGATTAAGAACCAAGTAAAATCCCTTGAAAGTGGCTGGAAGATAAATTAGAGCTGAGCTGCAGTTAGGTAGAACTAAATTTTATTCCTTCCCTTTAAAATGGTTTTTAATTGATTTGGCATACTTTTTAAGTTAATAATGAATACTGTACCTGGGTCTGCATGATCACTTCTGTGAATTAGATCTATTGCGCTTGAAACAGCTTTCCCTTGCAGAGGACAGTGATTTTAATGAAGCGTCTTTGCTTATTGCACCGATGGAAATGTGGTTCATGGTGGTTTCAGACAGTTCTCTAATTAGCAGTCCAGTCTGTTCCCCTGAATATTTTCCCTGAAACAGTATGGAAATGTAGACAGGCAACGTGCTTTATCATAATGCTGGGAGCTCTCCCCCATTTTGTAGGAGATCATGAAAATGCGTGTAGATCTTAGAGACCTTTGTGTATGTGTGTGTGTGTGATCTTTTGAAATATTTTCTTAAATTGGATAAATCCAGAGACCTTTAAAAGTGGTAGAAATAGGTAACTCTGAAATTTTAAAAATGGTTTTTATGTTTGAATGATGAGTTTCACTGTTTTGGGGGTTGTAGATAGGGTGGGGGGCATTAAGTTCCTAAATTAGAGTCTAATGATCACATTTCAGGTGTGTCGACTTGTAATATGGGTACAGGTGGGAATCTTGTGGCTCTTACACTGTGGCTTTTATACTTACTTGTGGGGATGGAATCTTCTCGGTTTCTTCATCGTCATCATTATTTGAGCACGAGATGGGTGCTGGACCATGTTTAGAGGCCATGGCTTCGTTTAAAGGTCAGTGTTAAGGCCAACATGGAAATAGTTGCCATGAAAGGAGCCAAAGCCAGACCTTCCTGAGAAGTGAAAATATAAAGAATGGGGTCTTCCCATTGAGTCACTGAGTGAGTGAAAAGAAATGGAGAAAATATAAAAGGAGAGAGGAAAGGAGAAAGACTAAATTTTGAAGATTACAGCATTCTGGGAGAAAGAAGCTAATAATTCAACACATTTCTATTCTACATAGGCTATTTGGTCACTATTAAGTAGTTTAAGAAAACAATTGATCTGAATATTGATATAAAATGATAATAACTATGATATATTGAAGACTCACTGTCTTCCAGGTGCCAGGCTAAGCATTGCACGTAGAATGATCTAATTTGGCTGCTATTATCCGTGTCTGAGCTAGGTATCATTACTTTTTCCATTTTTAAGATGAGAAAACAGAGGCACAGAGAAATTCCCATCAATCAGCTTCATATGGCTAGAAAGTGATAGACCAAGGATTTTAAAACCCTGGAAAAATGACTCCAAACTTCATGATAGTATGGATTCTGCAGAGGGAATTGAGTTCACTGTTTAAAGGTGGAGAAAGAATTGTGCATTGCCTGAACTCAAACCGAGGAAGTCAGAACTAGGGCTGAATTGAAGAGCTGCTGGTTCCCAGAATGCACTTAAAGCCCTAACCGCTGCCTGCTCTCTTGCTACCCAACTGTAATTAAAATTATCATACAGTATAATGATTTCTAATACATTTCAGAACAAATCACCATCTTATATCTGACATGTTGTTAATGTTTACTACCATAATTACTAATTTGAAATATAAGGCAGCAATTTTTATTAGTGTTTGGTTATGTATAATTATGTCAAATATGAGACTGCAATTTAGATTGAACTGTATTAGCAGCGATCATATAAAGTGATTATACTGTATATTTGACACCCTGGATATTTTATGTTTCTATAGATTTTTTTTCCCACTCTAAACCATAAAGAATTAAAGATCATCCAAAGGTTATTTATAATGCTTTTCATTTAAAGAGTTTGGAAATATACATGCTAAAACTGAGATGTACTGAATTGCAGTTTAACTGAGAGGGATGGAAACTGCCTATCAATGAACATGTGTGATGTGCCAGACCCTCTGCTGGGCACTTTGCACAGCTAATTTCTAATCCTCACAATGAATATGCTATTTTCCTGACCAAAAACCAGGGCCCAGAGAATTAAGAGATGTTATTAATCTAGTGAATGGTGCAGCTGAATTTCAAGTTCATAATCTTTTTGGAAGCTTTTTAACCTGGGTGGTTAAAAAAGAGATCATTTTATGGTAGATTATTGTTAGAATGTGCTTTCCTGTAAACTTAGTAGTATCTTGTATTTAATGAGGTGTTATACGTGATGTATATGATCCTTTCTTATATATTATCTCATTAATTAAGCTTTATTAGGTCCACTTTTGAGCTGGGGAAACTGTAACTCAGAAGTTTATGAGTTTTATCCCAGTTTGCACAAGTTAGCATGAGAAGGGCCAGGATTTGAATCAGGGACTTCTGACTTAAGTCCTAGTGTTTTCTCTGGTTAGATTGTTATCTGCTTCCTTGTGCTTACCACAAGCCCTTTATTACAGTAGATCTTGAGTTCTTTTTGTGATGCTGCTGATGACGTGTGATGATGATGGCAGCTAAGAGAGATCAACCATTCCCTGCTAAGCTATTTACATTTATCATGTAATTCTTCTCATATGCCTCTTTTTTTGGATAAGGAAACTGAGATGTAGAGAGCTTCTCTCCCACAGTGGGAGAGCGAGGGTTTGAAAAGAGAACTGTTTTGATACCCAGGTTCATTCTCTTACATGTTTATTCCCTGCAGAGATAATAGTCAAGTTATTTTTTGGGAGAAACGAGACTAATTCCTTATCTTTACCCAAGAAGACCATTTCCACTCCTGAATATGTTTTTTTGTTTGTTTGTTTTGTTACATTTGCCTGCTGCTGCTGCTGCTAAGTCGCTTCAGTCGTGTCCGACTCTGTGCGACCCCATAGACAGCAGCCCACCAGGCTCCGCCGTCCCTGGGATTCTCCAGGCAAGAACACATTTTCCTAAACATTCTCTATTTTATTAACATATTTCAAATATTCAATGGTCAAAGTTTCTTTGAAAGGCAACATTTCAATGAACATTTCAAAAAACCACCAAAAAACAAAACCACTCCTTCAATCCAGAAATATTACTTTCTAGTCTCAAAGTGAAAGTTGCCCAGTTGTGTCTGACTCTTTGCAACCCCATGGACTATACAGTCCATGGAATTCTCCAGGTCAGAATACTAGAGTGGGTAGCCTTTCCCTTCTTCAGGGAATCTTCCCAACCCAGGGATGGAACCTAGGTCTCCCACATTGCAGGTGGATTCTTTACCAGCTGAGTCATAAGGGAAGCCCAAGAATACCGCCGTAGGTAGCCTATCCCTTCTCCAGCAGATTTTCCTGACCCAGGAAATACTGGCTGCCCCCTCCAGTATTCTTGGGCTTCCCTTGTGGCTCAGCTGGTAAAGAATTGACCTGCAGTGTGGGACATAGGCAAATTATTTAAAAGAAATGTTTCAGATTTTAAAAACAATAAAACTATATTAGAGAGAGGAAATGGAGTAGTTACATATCTTAATTAAATCGCTAATATGATTGGTGAATTTCCACTCAGTTACTCATTCACACATACTTCTTAAAAAAGACAGTAAGCTCCAAGAGGGCAGAGACTGTGTCTATTTTGTTCACTATGCCTTGCTGTGCCTGCACGTGCTCAGTCGTATCCGACTCTTTGTGACACTATGGACTGTAGCTACCAGGCTCCTCTGTGAATGGGATTTTCCAGACTGGAATACTGGAGTGGGTTGCCATTTCCTTCTTCAGGTTTGTTCACTATGCCAGATACTTAATACAGTCCTTGATATTTGGTGCAAATCCATGAACTCAAACAAATTAAGGAATCAATCAATGAAGTACAAGTATTAGTTTGTGTTTTGTCTTTTTGTTTTGTTGTTCAGTATGTCATATAGATTTTTAATCATAATCCTTCTAAATCTTGTTTAAAATTAAACTTACAAAGTATTTGATTATTAGTGGAGAAAATTGCATCTTAACCAAGAGTGAGACTTTTGTCTTTGATTGATTCTCACAAACTGAATCTTGCTCTTTGGATTGACTCAAAGCTGAAGTAATGTACCTTTGTAAAACCAAAAACTTTTCTCTCTGAGGTCCTACTTGATAGCCACATGCGTGCTCAGTCACTTAAGTTGTGTCTGACTCTTTGTGACCCTATGGATTGTAGCCTGCCAGGCTCCTCTGTCCATGGAATTCTCCAGGCAAGAATACTGGAGTGGGTTATCATGCCCTCCTCCAGGGGATCTTCCTGACCCAGGGATCAAACCTGGGTCTCCTGCATTGCAGGAGGATTCTTTACCACTGAGCCACCTGGGAAGCCCCTTGATAGCTATAGAAATTCTTTAAACAAATCTCTCCTTGCATCCATGTTTTGTCTTATCTATGATACCTGTGTCCAACAGAAGGGCTTCTATTATGAGTTTCTAGTCCATCAAGGTTGAGGGGTTTGCTGGCTCATCCCCACCAGCTTGACTGGCCATCTCTAAGCCAGTGACTTGCCCTTGCAAGACTAGCATTAAGAACTGGACACGGCAGAGTTTGATCATGTGTCATAACTGAGTGAGTTGGCCAGATGCTGATCCAGCTCAAAGCAGTGACCTTGGCAAATACAGGGTTCTGTCTGAGCATGGAGCACCAAATCAGTTCACCTTGAAAATTAACTTGCCCTTTCAGCCAAAATGAAAAACATAAAATATTTTGTTTATGATTGTTTTATTGGATTTTATAGTAAGGGCCCATAATGCTTGAAAGGGCAGGTTAATTTTCAAGGTGAACTGACAAGATTTGTGACGTCGTACAAAAGGCAGTGATCAAGACCATCCTCAAGAAAAAGAAATGCAAAAAGGTAAAATAGTTTTCTGAGGGGATCTTACAAATAGCTGAGAAAAGAAGAGAAGTGAAAGGTAAAGGAGAAAAGGAAAGATATATCTATCTGAATGCAGAGTTCCAAAGAATAGCAAGAAAAGATAAGAAAGCCTTCCTCAGCGATCAATGCAAAGAAATAGAGGAAAACAATAGAATGGGAAAGACTAGAGATCTCTTCAAGAGAATTAGAGATACCAAGGGAATATTTCATGCAAAGAGGAACACAATAAAGGACAGACATGTTAAGGACCTAACAGAAACAGAAGATATTAAGAAGAGGTGGCAAGAATGTAGAACTATACAAAAAAGATCTTAATGACCTAGATAACCGTGATGGTGTGATCACTCACCTAGAGCTAGACATCCTGGGATGTGAAGTCAAGTGAGCCTTAGGAAGCATCACTACAAATAAAGCTAGTGGAGGTGATGGAATTCCAGTTGAGCTATTTTAAATCCTGAAAGATGATGCTGTGAAAGTGCTGCACTCTATGCCAGCAAATTTAGAAAACTCAGAAATGGCCCCAGGAATGGAAAAGGTCCATTTTCATTCCAATCCCAAAGAAAGGCAATGCTAAAGAATGCTCAAAGTACCACACAATTGCACTCATCTCACACGCTAGTAAAGTAATGCTCAAAATTCTCCAAGCCAGGCTTCAATAGTACGTGAACCATTAACTTCCAGATGTTCAAGCTGAATTAAGAAAAGGCAGAGGAACCAGAGATCAAATTGCCAACGTCCACTGGATCATTGAAAAAGCAAGAGAGTTCCAGAAAAGCATCTACTTCTGCTTTATTGACTATGCCAAAGCTTTTGTGTGGATTGCAACAAACTGTGGAAAATACTTCAAGAGATGAGAATACCAGACCACCTTACCTGCCTCCTGAGAAATCTGTGTGCAGGTCAAGAAGCTACAGTTAGAACCAGACATGGAACAACTGACTGGTTCTAAATTGGGAAAGGAGTATATCAAGGCTGTATATTGTCACCCTGCTTATTTAACTTCTATGTAGAGTACATCATGCAAAATGCAGGGTTGGATGAAGCACAAACTGGAATCAAGATTTCTGGGAGAAATAGCAATAACCTTAGATACGCAGATGACACCACCCTTATGGCAGAAAGTGAGGAGGAGCTCAAGAGCCTTTTGATGAAAGTGAAAGAGGAGAGTGAAAAAGCTGACTTAATACTCAGCATTCCAAAATTGAAGATTATGGCATCCAGTCCCATCACTTCGTGGCAAATAGATGGGGAAACAATGGAAACAGTGACAGACTTTATTTTCTTGGGCTCTAAAATCACTGCAGATGGTGACTGCAGTCATGAAATTAAAAGATGCTTGCTCTTTGGAGGAAAAGCTATGACCACCCTAGACAGCATATTAAAAAACACACATCTAGTCAAAGCTATGGTATTTTCAGTAATCATGTATGGATGTGAGAGTTGGACTAAAACGAAAGCTGAGTGTTGAGGAGTTAATGCTTTTGAACTGTGGTGTTGGAGAAGACTCTTGAGAATCCCTTGGACTGCAAGGAGATCAAACAAGTCAATCCTAATGGGAATCAGTCTGGAATATTTATTGGAAAGACTGATGTTGAAGCTGAAGCTCTAATACTTTGGCCACCTGATGTGAAGAACTGACTCATTGGAAGAGACCCTGATGCTGGGAAAGATTGAAGGTGGGAGGAGAAGGGGACAACAGAGGATGAGATGGTTGGATGGCATCACTGACTCGATGGACATGAGTTTGAACAAGCTCCGGGAGTTGATGATGCACAGGGAAGCCTGGCAGGCTGCAGTCCATGGGGTCATACAGAGTCAGACATGACTGAGCAACTGAAGTGACTGATAATGCTAGATTAAAAATATGTACATGGCAAGATCCAGAACTGTACATTTTAATCAATCAAAAGTACCTTTTGTTGTTTTTTCTTTTTTTCAAGTGCTTATAACATCACAGATATGTATGAATAAGTCCTTTTAAGGTTCGTGAAAAAGAGACTTCTAAATCCTTTAACCCAATTCTAAAATTGATCCCCTAAGAAAAGTTAAATATCATTATTGTTTGTAGATTAGAAGATCACCACAAAGATAATTCTTTTTATAAATACAGATGGTGCCCTTATGGAAATTATATGACAGTAAGTAGATGCCAATAGAAAAAAAAATGACACTTTGATTAGCTAGTAAAATAGTGTTCAGTAGAATTATGCTTCTTTGTCTAATTAATGGCTTATTTGAACTTGCGATGCCCTGTTTTCATTTTAGCTTTTAATGTGTTCCTTCAAAAACTTTTAAAATGTGAAATAATATGAATTTGATTGTCTTGAGCATAAAATGCTAATCATCGATTAGCAGTGAATCATGGCTATAAAGCTTCCACCTCTTCACCCCCTTCTCACCCCAAGCCATTCTTATGAATTGATGAAGCTGAATCAATTGCCAGCAGGTTGAAAACACAGCACTTGACTGACAGAAAAAAAAATGAGCCAATGAATATGGTATTGGCAAATTATTGATATAAAAATCTGTGCTCAGGGTATACTTGGGCGAGGAAGATAGAGGGGCAGTTTGTTCACTGAATGCCTCGTGTGTGTCAGATCTTAGAAACAACCTCATATTTGGGCTCTTTTGGTGCTTTTTTCTTTTATTCTCTCTGAGAATAAAACATCAGGATGGCCAAAAAGTTTGCTCGGTCTTTTCCATGCATCTTATGGAAAAACCCGAATGAAGTTTTTGATCAACCCAGTAACTCCTCCTCTCTCCCTTTTTTAAAAAGCATCAATTTTTTTTTTTAAAGAGTGCAGAGGCATCTTATCACGGTATCAGGACATGGAGGGCACTGGAATCTTAGCATCGCAGAGGCATCTTATCACGGTATCAGGACATGGCGGGCATTGGAATCTTAGCATCCCATTTTCCATGTTCACCACTGTTTGTTGGTGGTTGCGACGTGGAAAAATATTGCCCAGCCTCTTCGAAATGGCATGTGAATAATCCCGTAATCAGTGTAATGTATGCTCTTATGCGAGTAATCAAGTCGTTCAGCTTTGAAGTAAGATCCAATTTTTAAAAAGTGGTTGATGAATGCAGTTTCAGGTATTTAGAGGAGGCTGATGTTACCTGGACTATTTAGATCTTCTGGTTGAACAGGGAAAAAAGTACTTGAAGAAACTGAAGTGGACCATTCTAAAAATATCCCAAGTTTTGGGATAGATTTCCCTACCAGGCCCGGTACACAATTTAAGATTTTAAAATTAAACACATCTGTGAGCTTTGGAATTTAGTGTTGCCGAAAGCTGAGTTGGAAGGGAGGGGTGACGGTGGCCTGTGTCTCGTCTGAGGGAAGATCTGCTGGCTCCCTCCTCCTTCACTGTGCTTTACCCAGGGCTTGGCAGGGTGGGATCCACCTTGTTAGTCAGTCTTAACTGAAATGTTTCTTCTTTAGTGGTGCTGTCTTCCCTAAGCACACTTTCTCACCCTGGGAGCCCTCTCTTTTCCCCTTTCCTTTTTGATTTCCTTCATGTGTCTTATGGGCTTCCCAGGAAGCTCAGTGGTAAAGAATCCGCCTTCCAGTGTGGGAGATGAAAGAGAGGATGGGTTCAGTCCTTGGGCTGGGAAGATCCCCTGGCAGAGGGTATGGCAATCCACTCTGGTATTCTTGCCTGGAGAATTCCATGGATAGAGGAGCCAAGCGGGCTACAGTCCATCGAGTTGCGAAGAGTCGGATACGACTGAGAGACTAAAGCACACACACGTGTCTTATAATGCCTAGAAATTCTTGTTTCCTTGCTGGCTTCCCCTCTTCCAGGAGAATGCAAGCTCCTTGAGAGCAGGGGCTTTGTCTGGCTCTCCCAGTATTTTCAAGACCCAAAATGGTCTTTGGAGATGTGGGATGAAAGATTGATTGAAAGAGTGAAAACTCCATCTAAACCCAGGGCCTCAGGATTCTGGCTCAGCGGGTCCCCTGCCACGTACATTTTCATTACTGACAGGTTCTGGGGGCAGCGCATCTCCCTGGCAACACACACCCCAACTCCTCCATGCTCACCTCTGGGTAAAGGCTCACCTAGCTGATCCTGTCCCCTCTCCCAGGTCAGAGGCTGCTGGTGATTGGGTGATTGGTCTGCTCAGGTTCCCAGCTGGGCCAGCAGCCGGCAGTAGTCATGCAAAATGCTGTGACTGTTCTGCTAGTTAAGCTTCATATTACTTAAGACATCCATTTCAAAAATAACTCCGGCATCTTGGTTATGTTCTGTACTTGATTCCCATGGCTTTAGTGATCCAAATCCCATTAATGCCAGAGCCCTTGCACAAAGCCTTTTGTATTGACTTGGGTCAACTTAATCTGTGGGTTGTGTTCCCTGCCCCCTCCTTGCAGCTTCTCAACAACTCTTGCTGTTTATTTTTCTCTGATTTACTTTCTCTCTCACTCTAGTCCTTTCTTTCTTTCTCCTTCATTCTGCCTCCTCCTCTCCCTCCCTCCCTTCCTTCCGTCTCCTCTCTCCCCCCTCATCCTCCCTTACTGCCTTCCTCCTGGCTTTTCCCCCTGCGCAGCCACCACTTTCTTTGCCTTGGAGAGCCAGATACTGTAGGTGATTCCCTCCTCCCAAGATTGAATTCTAAGCATGTGAGGACTCTTGGCCCCAGTTTCCTCTTTGCCTATCTCTTCAGGCTTCAGATTTATCAAGTGTACCAACATTAAGTAAGATCTTCATGAAAAGCCTCATATATAAAAATCTTCATGTTCAAGTAGGTAATTTTTGGACTAATCATTGGTGTATCAACACCTCTCTACAGAATGTCTTTCCTTTTTCTCCCCCAGCATTGATTTTCTGTTTATGAAAGTGATGCATGCTCACTGTGAAGCATTCAGATAATAAGGAAAACCTGGTGTGACTTTAAGTAGCAGGACTCCTGGTGTAGCCAGAAGAGGATCTGGCTTTCTAGAGAATAATTAACAAAACTCGTTTTAAGAGCCCATTTATTGCAGAAAATAGGGGAATTACCTGTCCTAGGGAATGAGAAGTGTTCAGATGTTGCCAACACGTCCCCCAAATGTGCTGTGGTCCCAGAATAATGACTTCTTTTCTAGGAAAAGGAGAAGATGCTGTGGTCCAGTGGATAGGAAACACTGCTGCCAGCTTGCTTAGTCTGCAGAAAATATGCCCAAGTCTGCCTTGTCAAAGAGAGCTATCAGACCACATCAGAGGCAAAGAGGGTATAGATTCCATATCTTTTGATCCATTTATTCTTAGAGCACATCCACATTTTCCAGTTGTGCTGATGACTGTCATGTAAGGTTTGCCAAAGGGTTCTGGGGTCAAATAAATAGGGAAACACTCATGCCGTTGTTCATGTTGCTTGAAGCTATGTGATTCACATCCACATATTGCAGAACAGGAAAGCCTGAAGTAAAGAGACCCATGTTGCTTCATTTCATGTTGTTTTCTGAAACTTAATTGACTGTGGACTTTTTTTTTTTTTTTAAAGTAACATCTAATATTGCCTAAGGGCTTTCCTGTTGGCTCAGCTGGTGAAGAATCCACCTGCAATTCAGGGCACCCTGGTTCCATCCTGGGGTGGGGAAGATCCCTTGGAGAAGGAAATGGCAACCCACTCCAGTATTCCTGCCTGGAAAATTCCATGGGTAGAGGATCCTGGCGGGCTATAGTCCATAGGGTGTCAAAGAGTCAGACACAACTGAACAAATAAGCATGCAAGCAGGCCATGTTCTCTAAAACTATTTGGGTCAAAAAAACAAAGAAACCAAGCAAAAGCAGTTCCTGTATCTTTATTCTGGGTGCACAGCCTTTTTTGGGGGGCTTTTGCATTTCTGGTGTTCATGTTTTTCTTGGATGACAAGATGAGTGGGGACAAGGATTCATCCGTCAGTTCCCTTGTTCCAGGCATTGTGCTGGCCACTCTTCTTGCCTGACTGCATTTGAACCCCACAGCACCTGAGATCCTCACTTTGTAGATGAGGATCCAAGGCTTAAAGCAGCAATGTACCTTGTTCACAGCCACTCGGTGAGGTAAGTCGTGGAGCTGAGGGAAGACCATGGTTGTGGACCCCGCACCAGCGCACTCAGTACTTCCAATGCCCATACCCTTCAGCATAGCAGACACAGACCCCACTGCATCCTTCCGATGTGGGGAACCCATTAGAGGCATTCATCAGTTGCTTTCTAAAAGAAGCTGTAGTCAGAGTGCACCATTACACACAGATCCCTCTTGGTGAAGACTGCTTACTGTTCATACTCAAATAACTGAAAATTAAGTGTGTGATGTATATATATACATATATGTATATATCCATATCTATCCATTCAACTATCTATCCATTCATCCATCTATATGTATGTATATCTGGCTTCCCTAGAATGCATTCCAGAGCCTGAAACATAGTAGCTTGGCAACAAATATTTATTGACATAAAATAGGGAAATAAATGCTACCTGAAGCATGTGTTCATGTCCTTACACTCCCTAGCCTCCTCTGCTTTGTTTTTCTTCATAGTATTCATCACTACTAGACATGTGCTTACTTGTTTTACATTTTCTTATGCATTGGCTTACAGGGTGTCTCCCCAGATTTGGATGTAAACTCCTGGGAGGAAAGTTCTGTGGGTTATTTATTCACCACTGTGAATTTAGGGAAGGGGCTCAGTAAATATTTGGTGAAAGACTAAATGGTTAAATAGAGGTTTTTTCCCATTACTTCTACTCTTCCAAACTCTTCAAATTGCTTTCTTTATTGCTCTACCTCTCTCTCAGGAGTAGTTAAAACTTACTTAAGGCTGTAAATAAAGGAAGTGTATGTTCTTAGCTATTTCATCTGGTGTAGCAAACACGGAAGGGCTCTGGGTTCATGGGTGTAGGCTATTTGCAATACAAAAACACAAACCCTGTGTACAGGAAGGTGTACTCTCATAGGAACAGGATATACAGTCACCACTTTCTGCTTTCTACAACAGCATGTTGCTCGCTCAGCGCAAGGGTCTTCGGCAGAAATCCCGTGTTAAAAAAATAAAAATCCAGACAGCATCTCTACTTCCTATCCACTAGAACCACACCCTTCTGGACTTCTTAACACAGGATGGAAAAATGTTTCAATATAGTTAATCTCCTTTGCAATTCTGTTAAAAACCATTTTCCCCTCTCAAGATTTTATCCAACAGCCAAAGGGATCTGGAAAGGATAAGGACCCCTGAAAAGCTTTGACTAATATAGAATGAGGGTAATATTTTGGTTGGTGCTTAGGTAGGGCAAAGAGTTGAAACATAGGTTTTAATCTTTGAAGTTAAAAAATGCGTGTTTGTGGACACACACACACACACACACACACACACTCTCTCTCTCTCTCTCTCTTTCTCCACTCCTTGATGCCAGGAATGCTTCTGACACTCTGCAGGTGAAACCTTGCTCCCTGGGCAGGACGGCCCGTGGTCACCTTCACTTTTGTGGAGCAGTCAAAAATAAGCACGCGTGAGACCTCCTCGGAATGTAGAGTACAGTTGAAAGGCATTTTGCCAAAATGTTTTCCGACCACCGAGTGGTAGAGACTGAAGCATGCCCAGCCCTGATTGGATTACCACAGCCCCAGAAGCATTTTAATCTCAACTGCTGCTACTTGGTGGGGGGAGGGAGCTGGGGAGGAGAGGCGATGATTGAGGGGTGTGTGTGTGTGTGTGTGTGTGTCTCCTGACTGGCGCTGGGAATATGAAAATACTTGCCACGGAGATAAAGTGAGAGATTCTTCAGTAGGGTCTGTTGATAACTTCCCTTTAATTTGGATTCTGTTGTATAAAATCTTTGTCAAAACAGGCTTTTAGCACACACAGCCTGGCGGTGGCAGATTGTGTATCAGTGGTTGATTGTACTCAGGGAATAAACCAAAGCTTTAAAGAGGGATGCGTTTTCATAATGGATGTGTGTTGGGGGTGGGGAGGTGAAGGAAAAAAAAAAACTGAATTGTTAAGAAGGGACCCTTTCATAGCTCAAAGCAGCAGAGTAGGAGAAAGAAGTAGGCTAGAGCATGAATGCCATAGAACCACCAGAAAAACATTGTTGTCAAAATGAATGGTGTTTATCCACTTATGAACTCATATCTAACATTATATTAGTCAAAAAAATTTAAAAGCCCAACCTTGGAAGGAATTTAGCTTCTTAGGCCACACAGAATAAAGTAAACCATCCTAAGCAGTGGTTAATTACATCCAAACTGAAAAGTGGGAATACACCGGGTTTTCTGCCTGCCTGGGGCCTAGAGTCCATATGTAAGGGAAGATGTCCTGTGATTAGAGGTGAATGTTACGGTCATGAGTGAGGCAAGATGACCCTGCAGGACGGCTGGCAGGGGAATTGAGGATTGAGAGGCATGTGTGGGCATGGAGAGGTCCAACCTCTGAAGGTTGAGCCGTTTGCACTTTAGGCTGAGGGAGAAGGAGAGCCAGGGCAGGGATTCAGGAATGCGGTCCTAGGGGAGGTAAAGATAGATTTGCTTGGCATTGGCATTTTAGATGGATCGGAGTGATGAGAGATGAAAGCTAAAAAATGGGAGCAGGAAGAGTAACAATGGAAACATTTTCTGTTACCCAGAGACTTTCCTGGTGGGGTAAAATAAAGGAATAAGTATATGCTGATTTCTGGAGTGATATCTATGAAAACAGGTCAGAAAAACTGACAAGGAAGCAAGCATAGAGCTGGTTGGAATAGGAGTACCCGTGCCCTTCTGTGTACTAAGGTTGTATAAACCTATGTGCACGCAAATAAATGGCAAAAGTTACTGGGGAAGCGTCAGGGTGGAAATTTATAGCTGTTATTTCTATGGCCTCTAGCTACAGGAGCTAACAGGTGAAGATAGTCAAGAGACCCAAAGTGGGAAAAAATGACATTTTAACATTTTTGTCAGGTAGGCAATTTAAAAATAAACTTGAATTCAATATATACCATTAATGCTAGAGGTTGTGTTATAACAATGCAAAAATGCCTTCTTTTCGATAGTAGTTAAAAAAAAAAAGTATGTCGTGGGGAGGAGGGGCTAGGAACCATATATAGTTGAGGCATATGTGACCGTGACAGCGGCCCCACAAAGCTATTGAAAATGTACCACGAGTCTGCTCTCCGGAATTAACACCGTAACCTAGGTCAGGCACTCACTATTATCCTAATATCTGCTTTTGGATTCTGTCCAGTCCCATTAGCGATTCCCTTGTTGATTGCTCTGTTACTTGTGAATGTTAATTGCTTCTAAATCTCTTTGGCTGTTCAGATGCTTGGGGGAAAAATATCTGACTGGTGAAGGTATGAGTTTCTCTAATGTGCAAGTAAATAAGAAGTCTGTTTAGAGGCCCCACTGAAGTGTCTGTGACTCAGGATGTCATAACCAGCTGATGTGGCACCTTCCTTTGCATGTCTGTTGTATGCTGGGGTGTGATCTTGGGGGGAAATGAGCTTTCTGTGATATCTGGGGTATTTGTCCAAAATTGGCATGCTTGTAGATATGACTGAATAATCAAATCCTTCCCTCTGGGATTTCTACTTGCTTCCTATGAAATGACTTTGCTACCTTCCAGATAAGCTTCTACTGAGAAAGTGGTATGAAATCAGAAGATGTAAAAATATAATTTGGCCCATCACTTGTACGTTGATCTCCATAGTTTCTGAACCAGAAGTGAAAGTGAAGGTGTTAGTCTCTAACCATGTCTGACTCTGTGTGATCCCATGGACTGTAGCCCACCAGGTTCCTCTGTCCATGGAATTCTCCAGGCAAGAAAACTGGAGTGGGTTGTCATGCCCTCCTTCAGGGGATCGTCCCAACCCAGAGATCGAACCTACATCTGTGGCTCCTGAATTGCAGGCAGATTTTTTTTTTTTTTTTTTACCATCTGAGTCACCTGGGAAGAAGGCAGCTTGAAAATAAACTTCTGAAAATTTCTTATTTTGCCACTGGGAAACAAAAGGCCCTGGAGGATGAAGAGGTGAGGGTCATAGAGCCCCCACAGTGATGCTGGTTGGAGAGAAAGGTGACCTGACTCTTGGGCCCAGTGCTCAAGCAGTCAGGAGAAGGGAGAATGATAAAATGGGCATTTATTATAGTTTTCAGAAACAATTCATTGAGAATGATTTTTTTCGCCTTTAGCTGGAAAAATCTATTATGATACAGTTTTGGGATGTATTTATTAGTAATTATAATAACATCCCAGAGAGAGTAAAAGGAGATGCAGGAGAAAGGGCAGGCACCCAGTTCAGCACTGTGATTCATCTGTGCTTCATCAACCAGTATTTATGGGGTCCTTTGACCTTAGGATTCATTTAGTGGTGAATAAAGCAGTCCCTCAGTCTCATGGAGCTTATATCCTAGTGGCAGAAGGGAGGTGGGGAGAAGAATTAGAAAAATAAGTAAAGAGATGGATCAATAACGTTAGGCCGCGGGAAGATTCCTGGAGAAAAAGAACAGGGAGGGAATGGATCCTGATGAGTTAGCAATGTTGTGATGGTTTTAGGTAGACAGCATAGCAGTTCAGCGACCTATCCATTCTCCCCCAAACTCTCGTTCCATCCAGGTTGCCAAATAATATTGAGCAGAGTTCCCTGTGCTAAACAGTAGGACCTCGTTGGTTATCCATGTGTACATGTCAGTTCCAAACTACCTTACTCTCCCTTCCCCTCTGCAACCATGAGTTTGTTCTCCAAGTCTGTGAGTCTGTTTCTGTTTTGTAAACAAGTTCATTTGAATCTTTTTTTTTTTTTTAGATTCCACATGTAAGGAATATCATACAATTTTTCTCTTTCTCTGCCTGTGTGTCGGACATTTTTAAGGAGACACAGCTTTTATGAACCAAATAGTTTGCTCATAAACAGAGCCTAAACTCTTCTTTTTGGAAAACATTCCCTGAAGGAGCCATCCTTCTGGGACTGGTGTTTGTGACTCACCAGGGGTGTCCAAAACCGTTGACTCTTTCCAGATAAATCAGAGAGATTGTTACTGTACTCAAATCCTTGAACTGTAAGATTTTAAGTTTCTTGATGATTGTTGATGAAATTTTTTGATGAAGTCCTTATTGTCTACACATTTTTGTGTCCTCCAGGAAACCACCTGGAGCACTGAACTTGTATATAGTGAGAACTCAGTAAATGTTAATTATTTGGTCAGTGCCCAAATAAACGGCCTGAGAATGCAGAAATGATGGGGTGTCCTAGAAAGGGTTGTTAAAATATACCCTTCTAAAAATGTTGTTAAATGAGATTATTTCTGAAGCTTCTGACTTCCTTGGAATAATTTTTAAAGACAAGTCCATATGCTGACATGTGAACATAAGTATGTGTATAACAAACTGAACTGTAGTAATATTATTTTCAGGCCAAATTTTAGTTAGATGATTGTATTTTGTCAATCTAAATTTTTTCTCCTTGTTTAAACTGGATATGGGAAGCTTTTTCTTTTTTTTTTTTTTTAAAAAAAACCTTTTCTCTGGTATTAAAGGAATATTGGTCTCTGAGCTCTTTGGACCAAGTACCATTCTGCACTATTTTATTCTGGGTAAAATGTATTTAATACATTGAGCTTGTGGTGGAAATTACATGGGAAATATCAGTCCCCAAGGAAAAGATAGGTGGTCAAGTTGTATTCTGACAGGGAAGATGAAAATTGTAGTTCTTGTTCTCCCATAACTGAATTCTTTCAGTATAACAGGCCAATAATTTATTCTCCTAATGCATTTCTATATCCCCATCTGCAAAGTGGGGGTAACACAAACTTACCCTCTGCCTTTCAGGTTTTTTGCGAAAATCAGTGAACTAATATTGGTAAAATTGGAGCCCCATGGATGAAGGGTACTTTGTAAGTATAACACACTATTGTCATGCTATGTTCTGTGCATATGTATGTTATATAGAGTGTAAATACCAGATGTCTGTTTTTGCTGTATTAGGAAATCAGTAACTCTGAGTTTCGTACCCAAGTATTGAGAATCTGAATTCCTTTCAAGAATTTAACATTACTGAACTGTCTAATCGTTTGTCAATATGTTGAATGTGCAAAAGTCTGATCAACCCCCCAAAATATTCAGTTCATGTTTACTGGACAATTTGGAAGAATACATGCCTGCATATTGTGTAAAAGTATTGATATCAACCCTGGATATGAACGCAAGGTATCTGAATTTCTCTTCCCTTATCTCTGTCTCTCTCCCTACCCCCCCCTTTTTTTTTAAATTTTTCTTTTAACTCTGTGTTTTGATCAGTCCATTTGCATCTCAAAGAAATGGTTGGTTTCTGGGAGACACTGCACATTTCTCTGAGGTCCGTGATGTTTTGTTAATGATTAAACTGAAGGAGACATTTCTTAGATAAGTTGCTAAATATTGTGTTTCCATTCTTGAGGTGGGGGAGGAGGCCAGCTACAATGGTGAGCTAATGGATCACCCCTTTGTGACCATGTGACAGCCCAGGTGACTTGGGAGAGGCCTCTGGTCCATGGAATGGCTGAGGGCTGCAAGTTACAAAGCCCAAGAGCAGGCAGAAACTATAGAATCTTACAGCAGCTGCTTCGACTGATTTTCCCTGCTGATTGGGACATATTTTTATTTTGGGAGGTTAACCAGTGCTCTGGCATCATGTGAACAACTATAGATTGGCCAACAGCATGCTTAGCTTAACCCATGGTGTATATATATTTGTGTGTATATTTATATACATATTTTTAAAGAGTGGCTATCACCCTTTAAAAACTCCAAACAGAGAAATTGAAAAAGGATTGTGACTGCTTATTGAAGTCCGTTTTGTGAGCCCCCCTGAGATTCACAGGCTATAAGATCTTATATCTGGAGAGGTCCATGCATGTTTCATCTCTGGTCCTATTTCTTGGCCAGATCTTAGGATTCCAACTGATGGGTGCCTGAGTACCCCCAGAGGCAGACCTGCTACTGCAAGAGACAACTCTTTACTGTAAGAGCATTCTTTCTTGAGTTGAACCCAAATCCACCTTCTACATATCTTGCATGCTCAGGTCCTGATTTTACCATCCATCCCTACAAAGAACCAGTCTTCCTATTCCAAAGTGATACTGTTTTTCAAATATTTGGTGGTACTTGAGTCCCCCTTAAAGTGGTCTTGGTCAGCATCAGTTCCCTCCACAAGCAGAGCTTGTCTGCTTTGACTTCCCAGCTCTTTACCCACTGGAAGGTTCTTATTGTCTGTGTCTTTCTTAACAAGCTGCACTGAGAGCCCTTCTGCAGGCCCTCTTCTACATCTCAGAATCAAGAGATCTAATCAGAGATCAGCAAGAGAATGACCTGGAAGGAATCGTCTGGAATCACATGCTCCCATGGCTTGCTTTGAGTAACGGCACAGCAAAACCCACGTCCTTCTGTGAGGTGTAGATGATTGACAGGGAGAAAGTTGTTTTGGTTAATAATACAATCTGCTTGCCTCCTGGAGATGCAGCAGTCGCCTACTAATTCGTTAGAAGTGAATTAAGGTTGTTTACCGATGTTTTAAAGTAACTGTCAGAGTGGAAAAAAAAAGTTCATCCTGGATGAGACCACTCACCTACTTGCGAGTTGCTGTTTATTTTAAGCTGAGTGCATAAATAATATATTGAGATACGAAGGGTGATTTCAAGCATTAGAACACGAAGCCTCCTGTTTACTAACTGTCATCGGGCTGAAGAGAATTTAAACAGCTCTGAACCTTTTTGTCTGTGAATGCAAGGCATGAAATTAACTTTCATTTCATCGTTAGCAGAAAGCATGATTAAGGCAGTCTTGTTGATGTGTCTTCTGCCGATCGGGGGCTCTTTTGCTATTCAAGACGAGCCTGGCAACAGAAACAAGGATTTGAAACAAGAGCCTCTCCCCAGCCCTGCCACCACCTCAGAGAAACACAAGCAGGGATCTGTCTGGGACACTGAGTCAGTGTGTTCTGAATGTAAAGGGAAATAGTGAAATAATCCTAGGCTGGGTTCAGGGGTTCTAGTCCTGACCACCAGGAATCCTGTCTGAATCTCACTTTTTTCCCCTGTAGAATGGGCATCATAGCCTCTGCTCCCACTGCTTCCCAGGAAGATGGTGAGACCCCAGTGATGTCATTGTTGGGCAACGGCTTTGAAAAGTATCAGGTGTCATGTCTGGGTAGGACAAGGCTGTGTTTTAGGTGACTTATATAAAGTAACTCATTTTATCTGCCTGACAAAGCTATGGGAAAGGTATTGTGATTATCCTAGTTTTCCTACTGCAAAAACTGAAGCTCGGGAAAGCAAAGGGGACTTGCTTCATTGGCACAGCTAAATGGTTGCAGATTGGGATTCAAACACCAGGCAGCTGGGGGCCCGAGTTTGTGTTCTTAGCTATTACTTACTTGGGAGAAGTGGCCAGGTTTTCCTACATAAGATTATGCCTCCTGGTCATGCTCAAGTAAATGAAACATCATTCCTAATAGTCTGGACCAAATTTAGCTTGAGAAAATGCAGGTATGACTTTTCCAGGAGTGAATATCAGCAAAGAAGATTCCCATTTGGATAGGGATGTAGCCAATGGTATGGATTAATTATGTTTTATGTGTAAAGAGTCTGTTGATACTTAAATGAAAACCCCAAAATGAAAAGACCTATTACATGGAATGCTTTCGGAAACAAGAAATGTGATTTACCTTTTGTCGCTGTAAACTTGAAAGTGTGATAGCCTATTTTGGAGTATAAGGAGAGTGTTAGAGAATGAATAGAAAATGTATGGAATGTTTAATTTTGCATGATTACATTTCATATGCTGCTGCTGCTGCTAAGTCACTTCAGTCGTGTCCGACTCTGTGCGACCCCATAGACGGCAGCCCACTAGGCTCCACCGTCCCTGGGATTCTCCAGGCAAGAACACTGGAGTGAGTTGCCATTTCCTTCTCCAACATATGGGGTGGCGGCAAATAGAATTGTGTTATAATATCATAGCATACCTATTTTAGATATTTTGGTGAAATGCTCTGGGTTTTATAGTCTGATACATGAACCCTTTGGGATAGGTCCTTATTAAGCAGATGACAGGAATGCATTGTGAATGTATTCGCATCATTGAAAATATATAACTTGTATTACTACTTTTTAAATTTATATTTTATGTTATATTATTTGAATTTCAAAAGAGGAAAGAACCTAAAGTGATTGGTGAAAACAAAAGTGATGTGAATTTGCACATCTTTTCCCTTAAAATATGCTCAGCGACTAGCAGGGTTATACTTAAAAAGTAGAGTGGCATGAAGGGTGGTCTGGTTTACTTTCGATTTATAAATGAAGCAGTTAAAAAATAAGACTATGTGCATAATCTCAGAAAAATGGACAGGCTCATGAGAAGTTGTCAGCTGAGGGGCAGACTAAATCCTGCAGTTCCAAATTGCAAAAATCTCAGCAATTGCTATTGTGCCCTAGCACTTGTTAATACAATAAGATAATTGCATAATTAAATACACTACGGAATTTCAATAATTGGAGACTTTGTTTCCTCATCCCAATATGCCGCTGGCTGGTATTGGAAAGCACTGCAGTGTTTTCGGGAGGCCAGATCATTCTTTCACATCACGTCCTCCACAGTACTGTGGCTCCTCTGGCGGTTCTGAGACACTTCCCCTTCGGGTTATTTTTAGGTGGTTATATTTAGACAAGGTGAAATTAAGCAGGAAGTCCCCCTAAGTCTGACTTGGCCATGGGAGTTGAGGATCATTTTGCTGAAAGCATCCCTGGTGCCCTCTAGATCTTTCTAGGTATTAATAATATTGGGTGAAAAATAAGCTGATGACCGTGCTGTTTGGGGATGGGGGGGTACCCCTTTGGGTCAGAATCGAGAGAGGGTTTAAAAGAGAGGGCAGGCTTCAGAGCCGGGTTCCTGGGTTCAAACTCTGGGATAGCCTCTTATCTGCTGTGCAGCCCTGGGAAAGGTGTTCAAACTCTTCTGTGTGCTTGGATTTCCCTGGTGGTTCAGATGGTAAAGAATCTGCCTGCAGTGCAGGAGACCTGGGTTTGATCCTTGGGTTGGGAAGATCCCCTGGCAAAGGACATGGCCACACACTCCAGTATTCTTGCCTGAAGAATTTCATGGACAGAGAAGCCTGGCGGGCTACAGTCCATGGGGTCGCAAAGAGTTGAACACAACTGAGCGACTAACACACACACACACACACACACACATGCACGCACACATGCACGCACGCACACACACACACACACACACACACACTCTCACTCTCTCTCTCTCTCCTGTGTGCTTATAGGTAAAAAGAGACTCTTAGCCTTTTTGCAAGGCTTAATTGAGTTAATGTATGGAAAGAGCTCAGGAAATACTAGGCAGCTTTTAAGCCCCAGTACGTGTTAGCTGGTATTATTAGGCAATCTGGGAGGAAGTTTCCTAGTCATCTAACTGTGGCAAATCTTTGCGGATGAACAAATAAGTAGATTTATGGTTTCATCCATTCAAGAAATATTTATTGAATACTTTATACCATCCTGAGTGTCAAAAAACCAAAGATGAATAATATTCATACACTGCCCTGAAGTGGTTCCATGGAATTGGGAAAATAGACATGCCAATAGATGATGATGATGATGATGATAAAAATTATAGCATTAAAACAGTGTCTGGCAGATAGTGAGATATTTTAGCAGGAGCTGGTCTGTGATCACAGTGTCTCTGGCACCTAACACATAGATGAATAAATGGTGGCAGGAATTTGGTCTAAGATTATTCTGTCTGAGAGTCAGAATGGTTTGCATGCGTGGATGCTAAGTCACTTCAGTCATGTCTGACTCTCTGTGACACTATGGACTGTAGCCTGCCAGGCTCCTCTGTCCGTGGGATTCTCCAGGCAAGAAGACTGAAACAAGTTGCCATGCCCTCCTCTAGGAGATCTTCCCAACCCATGTGTCTTACATCTCCTGCACTGGCAAGCGGGTCCTTTACCACCAGTGCCACCTTGGAATCCCCAAAATGGTTTATTGGCACAGAATGCATTCCTAGCTGAGTAGTCACTGAGCATGTAGCTGGGATGTGATACATACTTGGTGAATAAATGAGAGAATCAGTGTATGGATAACACTGACTATAAGCTTCTTCTCTTTAAGATCACTACCATGTGAGGAAGCAGGTGAATTTGCGAATGTTGGGCTGACTCTAGGGTGAAGCAAGTGAGCACCTACAGTGCAAAATTTAAGGAGGTGCTCCCTCTCTGAGTTGCCCCAGTGCCAAGGAAGCACTCATCCTCCAAGTCCTGAAGGTGCTTCCTTAAATTTTGCATCTTAGCTGCCTCAGTTTTCCTACCCCCACCCAGGCTCTGATGACTGGGCTTTGTGTGTTTGAACATTTTCCCCCAATTTTATTTTGAAAAATTTCCAAGCTACAGAAGAGTTGAAAGAACAGTGAAAGGAACACTGTGTACACAGTTTACCTAGACTCATTAAGTGTCAGCCTTTGGCCACAGTGACTCTCTCTCTCTAGATGTTTCTTTGAACCTCGTGCTAATTCACCAAAGATATCATGTTCCCTCCACGTGCCCCTGCTTATACTGCTTATGATGTTAAATTTACTTCCTAAATGCTGCATCTCAACATTATACATTTTGGAAGAAAAACCAAAAAGAGCATAAAAGAACTTTGCCTAAATATTTTTTTCAAATTTAAAAACTGCTGCTTGGAACTTATTTTTAGACTATATACTACTAATTTATTTAGAACACAGCCAATAAAAGATGCCTCAAAATTTTAAAGGTTAGAAAGTTTTTCTGGGTGCTCTGACATTCTCCTTCACAGGAGAGAGGGTTTCTTGAAAAGGTAAATTTCCTTGACCATTTTTTTTCCCCCAAGAGCCTTTTGAAAAGTAGTTCAGTTCAGTCGCTCAGTTGTGTTATACTATTTGTGACCCCATGGACTGCAGCACGCCAGCCTTCCCTGTTCATCACCAACTCCCAGAGTTTACTCAAACTCATGTCCATCGAGTCGGTGATACCATCCAACCATCTCATCCTCTGTCATCCCCTTCTCCTCCCACCTTCAATCTTTTCCAGCATCAGGGTCTTTTCAAATGAGTCAGTTCTTTGCATCAGATGGCCAAAGTATTGGAGTTTCAGCTTCAGAATCAGTCCTTCCAATGAATATTCAGGACTGATTTCCCCTAAGATGGACTGGTTGGATCTCCTTGCAGTCCAAGGGACTCTCAAGAATCTTCTCCAACACCACAGTTCAAAAGCATCAATTCTTTGGCTCTCAGCTTTCTTTACAGTCCAACTCTCACATCCATGTATGAGTACTGGAGAAACCATAGCTCTGACTAGACCGATCTTTGTTGGCAAAGTAATGTCTCTACTTTTTAATAAGCTCTCTAAGTTGGTCATAACTTTTGTTCCAAGGAGCAAGCATCTTTTAATTTCATGGCTGCAGTCACCATCTGCAGTGATTTTGGAGCCCACCCCAAATAGCCTGTCATTGTTTCCATTGTTTCCCCATCTATTTGCCATGAAATGGTGGGACCGGATGCCATGATCTTAGTTTTCTGAATGTTGAGTTTTAAGCCAACTTTTTCACTCTCCTCTTTCACTTTCATCAAGAGGCTCTTTAGTTCTTCTTCACTTTCTGCCATAAGGGTGGTGTCATCTGCATATCTGAGGTTATTGATATTTCTCCTAGCAATCTTGATTCCAGCCTGTGCTTCATCCAGTCCAGCATTTCTCATGATGTACTCTGCATGTAAGTTCAGTAAGCAGGGTGACAAGTAGATGGTAGTCCAAATACTGATACAATGAATCATTGTTTCCCATGTTAAGGGTATTCACTTAAGGAGTGACTTTGCAAATATAAATAGGGGCTATTTATAAATTTGTTGATATGCTCTCAAATGAAAAGAGATACAATCTTGACTTTAGTTAACACTGGCATACTTTCATGAAAAAAACCCTCCTCTGATAATCTTGAATATGTATTAAAAAATAAGGTATCTGTCACTCGAAGTGTGTGGCAAGATCTGCCCAAAGGTTGCATTATGTCAGTGGTTTTGAAATTGTTGTCTGGGGAGGGGACTCAGGACCACCATGAGTGATGGCAGTGCAAGTTGTGCGGGGTGGGGGGTGGGGGGGGTGTTGTGGGTGCAAAAGGAAAGGTGTGGGACCAGCATTGGGATACAGGCCACTCTCTCCTGTTACATCAGAATAGTTCTGATATAATGTACTTAAAATTGGCACCTGCCTTAGAATCTAGTTTTCAGGACAGTGTTAAAACTGAAAAAAAAAAAGAGCTTGGAAACCTTAGCATTGCTGGCTAAAAGATAAAACAGGAAAAATTTATGCCACAATGTTGGTTGGCAGTGAGAAATGATAGCTGTCAACTTGCAGGGTGGGAGAGGTCAGGAAAACCATGAAAAATGGACACAAGATCTAAAATACAGTCGGCGCCTAGGAGTATAAAACAGGGTCAAATGCCCATCCATAGCCTAAGGCAGTGATTCTGAAACTTAAGTGACTCCTGGCCCTTAACCCAGAGGTTTTGATTCAATAGATCTGGGGCGGGACTCTGGAGTCTGTTTTTCTGACAGTCACTGGGTACCACACAGACAAAAATTGCCCTAAAGTCACGTCTATGGCTTAGAACATTACAGCATTTGGCGTTGATAAAGATGACTGGAGTTGTAAAGAAAATGTTATATTCAGCCCAGTAGAATGTAGCCCTTTCTCAAATTCAGGGAAATTTTAGGATGATTTCTTTCCAAAATCCTTCAACTAGAAAAGATGATCATGAACAACAGAGGAGGAAAGACAAACAGTTAAATAATTACCAACATATTATAAACTGGACTTTACCAAGTCCGGTGGGAGAGGAAAGAAAGTTTATGTCTGTCTGAATGCTGTGATGGATTCTTGGAAGAGAGAACTTCATGGTGGGACCACATGGCTTAATGGGATAAGTGTAGGTTATGGAGTCAGATGGACCTGGGTTTGAATCCTGACCTTTCCTTCTACCCGCTGGGTGTAGGACCTTAGGAAAATTACTTAATCTCTTTAAGCTTGGGGCTTCTTCAAATGGTAAAACTGAAAATTAAATTAGATGATGTATGATATATTCAAAGGACTGAACATAGGGCTTGGAAAGTAATACGTGCTCAATAAGTGTAATCACTATTCTGTCTATTCAACATGGTCATTAAAATGGGTAGGTGCTCAAGAGGGCAGGAATGAGACCATGTTGTTTACTGCTTTTGTTTTTGGTTCATATGGGATGGGGAGTGGAGGCAATAGAGTATCCCCAAGAAAGAGGAACAATGTAGGCAAATCTTGATGGTATATGCTTGGATGCCTTCAGAGTTCCTAATACTGTTGTTCATGTAGAGGTTTCGAGAAGATACCAGTGCTTTATAGATCTTAACTAATGGAATCCTCAGAGTGACTCTCTGAAGTAGGTGTTGTTATCTAATAGATCATAAAGTTGAGGCACAGAGAGTTTAAGGAACTTGCCCAAGATCACACAGCTAGTAGAGGTAAAGCCAGGATCTGAACGCCGTCAGTATCTATCCTGCTAATCACTCCACTATGCTGTATTAATAATATTGATTTATCTCAATATGTATTAGGAAAGCATAACTTGCACCATAATAACCATAGTTTTATAGACAGTACTGCCTAGAAATATAGTAAAAATTTAAAAAAGTAACTTGATTTAAATGTCATATGAAACAAATAATAGTAGAAGTGACATCTAATATGACAAAAATCCTGTGGCTGGTTCCCATATAATTTTGGCCTGGGAAATTCTGGGGCAAGGAAATATTGGGGTTGCCCATGAGAGACTGTTGCCTTTAAATCATTCTTGTATAAAACAACAACAAATCCTCTAAGTTCTGGGAAAGAAATATGTCTATTACCCTTCTACTTTGCTGAATTCACTCCCATTTCCTGCTATTCCTTTGGGAAGGGAAAAAAAAATCCTGCTGAATGTCTGCTGAGCAGCTGGACAGCGATCTGGGCTCTTTTTTTTTTGAGATTTTTAGTTTCTCCTCCTCCTCTTCTCCCTCCCTCCTTCCTCTTTCTTCTTTCCTTCTCTTTCCTACCTCTTTCCCTACTCCTTCTCTTTATTGTTCATGAGGACAGATTTCAAAGAGGCTGTGCCTGAAGAATGCAAATACCTAATGTGATTCAATAGAAAAAGAGTTTAATATTCTATATGGCATTTTAATTTACCTTCAGCTTTCCAGGATGGCACTCATGTCTGCCCTTGAATCTTTCCTATGGATGTTTAGATAATCCTAAGCCAATCCATGCTCAGGTGTTTGTATTTGAAGCAGATTTACCTTCCTAACAAGCAACCTGTTTGAGGCTAATATTAAAACGCGTTTACATTCTCTGGGCAAATGAGCACAGGAGTTAGTCTGTCAGTTGTAAAAAAAACTGGAGTGTAACCAGGTACATTTAGGCAAGGAATTTTTGGATAATTCCCAGTCTTCTAGACCTGGATCTGGGTGGAGTGGCCGCCCTGTAGGCTCCAGATCTGGGTCTTGTATTTAACAATGACTGGTCTCCTAATCCACTCTGCATTTTCTCTGTCTTAACCTGAGGACGAACATCATAATCTAGTCTTCCTACCGCAATTCAGTTCAGTCAGTCGCTCGGTCCTGTCCGACTCTTTGCGACCCCATGAATCGCAGCATGCCAGGCCTCCCTGTCCATCACCAACTCCCAGAGTTTACTCAAACTCATGTGCGTAGTCGGTGATGCCATCCAGCCATCTCATCCTCTGTCGTCCCTTTCTCCTCCTGCCCCCAAACCCTCCCAGCATCAGGGTCTTTTCCAATGAGTCAACTCTTCGCATGAGGTGGCCCAAAGTATTGGAGTTTCAGCTTTAGGATCAGTCCTATCAATGAACACCCAGGACTGATTTCTTTAGAATGGACAGGTTGGATCTCCTTGCAGTCCAAGGGACTCTCAGGAGTCTTCTCCAACACCACAGTTCAAAAGCATCAATTCTTTGGCGCTCAGCTTTCTTCACAGTCCAACTCTCACATCCATACATGACTACTGGAAAAACCATAGCCTTGAGTAGATGGACCTTTGTTGGCAAAGTAATGTCTCTGCTTTTGAATATGCTATCTAGGTTGGTCATAACTTTCCTTCCAAAGAATAAGCATCTTTTAATTTCATAGCTGCAATCACCACCTGCAGTGATTTTGGTGCCCCCCAAAATAAAGTCTGACACTGTTTCCACTGATTCCCCATCTATTTCCCATGAAGTGATGGGACCAGATACCATGATCTTCGTTTTCTGAATGTTGAGCTTTAAGCCAACTTTTTCACTCTCCTCTTTCACTTTCATCAAGAGGCTTTTTAATTCCTCTTCACTTTCTGCCATAAGGGTGATGTCATCTGCATATCTGAGGTTATTGATATTTCTCCCAGAAATCTTGATTCCAGCTTGTGCTTCTTCCAGCCCAGCGTTTCTCATGATGTACTCTGCATAGAAGTTAAATAAGCAGGGTGACAATATACAGCCTTGACGGACTCCTTTTCCTATTTGGAACAAGTCTGTTGTTCCATGTCCTGTTCTAACTGTTGCTTCCTGACCTGCATATAGGTTTCTCAAGAGGCAGGTCAGGTGGTCTGGTATTCCCATCTCTTTCAAAAGTTTCCACAGTTTATTGTGATCCACACAGTCAAAGGCTTTGTCATAGTCAATAAAGCAGCAATAGATGTTTTTCTGGAACTCTCTTGCTTTTTCCATGATCCAGCGGATGTTGGCAATTTGATTTCTGGTTCCTCTGCCTTTTCTAAATCCAGCTTGAACATCAGGGAGTTCACTGTTCACGTATTGCTGAAGCCTGACTTGGAGAATTTTGAGCATTACAGTAGTGTGTGAGATGAGTACAATTGTGCGGTAGTTTGAGCATTCTTTGGCATTGCCTTTCTTTGGGATTGGAGTGAAAACTGACCTTTTCCAGTCCTGTGGCCACTGCTGAGTTTTCCAAATTTGCTGGCATATCGAATGTAGCACTTTCACAGCATCATCTTTCAGGACTTGAAATAGCTCCACTGGAATTCCATCACCTCCACTAGCTTTGTTCATAATGATGCTTTCTAAGGCCCACTTGACTTCACATTCCAGGATGTCTAGCTCTAGGTGAGTGATCACACCATCGTGATTATCTGGGTCATGAAGCTCTTTTTTGTACAGTTCTTCTGTGTATTCTTGCCACCTCTTCTTTACATCTTCTGCTTCTGTTAGCTCCATACCATTTCTGTCCTTTATCGAGCCCACCTTTGCATGAAATGTTACCTTGGTATCTCTAATTTTCTTGAAGAGATCTCTAGTCTTTCCCATTCTGTTGTTTTCTTCTATTTCTTTGCATTGATCACTGAGGCAGTCTTTCTTATCTCTCCTTGCTATTCTTTGGAACTCTGCATTCAGATACTTATATCTTTCCTTTTCTCCTTTGCCTCTCTTCTTTTCACAGCTATTTGTAAGGCCTTCCCAGACAGCTATTTTGCTTTTTTGCATTTCTTTTCCATGGGGATGGTCTTGATCCCTATCTCCTGTACAATGTCATGAACCTCATTCCATAGTTCATCAGGCACTCTGTCTGTCAGATCTAGTCCCTTAAATCTATTTCTCACTTCCAGTGTATAATCATAAGCGATTTGATTTAGGTCATACCTGAATGGTCTAGTGGTTTTCCCTACTTTTTTCAATTTAAGTCTGAATTTGGCAATAAGGAGTTCATGATGTGAGCCACAGTCAGCTCCTGGTCTTGTTTTTGCTGACTGTATAGAGCTTCTTCATCTTTGGCTGCAAAGAATATAATCAATCTGATTTCAGTGTTGACCATCTAGTGTTGTCCATGTGTAGAGTCTTCTCTTGTGTTGTTGGAAGAGGGTGTTTGCTATGACCAGTGCGTTCTCTTGGCAAAACTCTATTAGCCTTTGCCCTGCTTCATTCTGTATTCCAAGGCCGAATTTTCCTGTTACCCCATGTGTTTCTTGACTTCGTACTTTTGCATTCCAGTCCCCTATAATGAAAAAGACATTTTTTGGGGAGTTAGTTCTAAAAGATCTTGTAGGTCTTCATAGAACCATTCAACTTCAGCTTCTTCAGCATTACTGGTTGGGACATAGGCTTGGATTACTGTAATATTGAATGGTTTGCCTTGGAAATGAACAGAGATCATTCTGTTGTTTTTGAGATTGCAACCAAGTACTGCATTTTGGACTCTTTTGTTGACCATGATGGCTACTCCATTTCTTCTAAGGGATTCCTGCCCATAGTAGTAGATATAATGGTCATCTGAGTTAAATTCACCCTTTCCAGTTCATTTTATTTGCTGATTCCTAGAATGTCGATGTTCACTCTTGCCATCTCCTGTTTGACCACTTCCAATTTGCCTTGATTCATGGATCTAACATTCCAGGTTCCTATGTAATATTGCTCTTTACAGCATGGGATCTTGTTCTATCACTAGTCACATCCACAACTGGGTGTTGTTTTTGCTTTGGCTCCATCCCTTCATTCTTTCTGGAGTTATTTCTCTGCTGATCTCCAGTAGCGTGTTGGGCACCTACCAACCTGGGGAGTTCCTCTTTCAGTGTCCTATCATTTTGCCTTTTCATACTGTTCATGGGGTTCTCAAGGCAAGAATACTGAAGTGGTTTGTCATTCCCTTCTCCAGTGGACCACATTCTGTCACCCCTCTCCACCATGACCCGTCCGTCTTGGGTGGCCCCACAGGGCATGGCTTAGATTCATTGAGTTAGACACGGCTGTGGTCCGTGTGATCAGATTGACTAGTTCTCCGTGATTATGGTCAGTGTGTCTGCCCTCTGATGCCCTCCCACAACACCTACCGTCTTACTTGGGTTTCTCTTACCTTGGACGTGGGGGGTATCTCTTCACGGCTGCTCCAGCAAAGCGTAGCCGCTGCTCCGGACCTCTATTCCCACCATTTAGTGCTTGGCATATTGTGTGCATTCAGCGTGTAATTCAGCATGTAACTTAGGCCCATTGGTTAAAGAATGATGTCAACAATTCAGTATTTCTCATTTCAGGTTGTATTTCACCACATATTTTTGGAGCACTTACTAGGTGATAAGCATTGTGTTAGGAGCTTTCTTACTGTTTGATTCTTGCACAGCCCTCTTCACCTGTTGACAATGGGGAAATTGAGGCTCAGGGAGGCGAAATGATTTAACCAAGACCACACATTCTTGACTTGACCCAATTCAAAGCTGGATATTCCACTTTTCAAGCTCAGTGTTTTACTTTTTTCTGTTATTCTCCTGGGCCTAGCGAACATTGAGTAGGTTTCCCCACTTTATTAAACTCTGTTCACCACTGACTCTGCAGGATCTCAATAATCCACTCCCAAGTAGGACAGTCTCTGCCTCTCTGACTGTAAATAAAGAATCTGTCTTCATGGCTTGAGACTCTGAGTGTCATCAAATGCCACTGCCCACAGTGTGCTCAGGAACGGAAGCTTCTCTCAGAGTTTCCAGCAGGGCCTGCCCGTGGAAGCACCATGGGATTAGTCCTGTAGATGTGCCCCAGACACTGTTCCACAGATGAAAACAGTTGTCACAGGGACTAGAAAATTGAATTGGTTAAACCTTCTGGCTTTAGATTGTTTTTGGAGAGTGAGTAACTCTTACGATTTTTTTTTTACTTGTCACAGGCTAAAAGGAAAAAAAGTAAGAGTGAAACTTCATAGCTATTTTTCTTCCCTGTATGTTCATAGTAGTTATTTATATCTGGGAAGTTTCCATTGGGATTTGATTCAGGATATAGACTTGGCAGGGTGGCTTCTGCACTCCGTGGTGACATTTGACAGACTGCAGGCAAAGCAGGATGGATTTCTAATATCTAGATGGATGGATTCTGGGATGAAGTGTCGAGATTCTACTGTATTATGAAATGGATTTATTGATCTGAATCTAAAAGTGGCCCATTGCTTGTCAATATCAGATCTGTATCAATACATTTGATAAATGAGGGCTCCCGATCCTTTGCTGTGTTTGTTTTATCAACTGCACTTGGCAATAACAATGAAAGACTCCAGGTGGTGCCTTGTGAATGGCTTATTGCACTCGTCATGTGCGCTGCTAACCTTAGGGCCCAGTTTTGTGATCCCGCATATGTTACAACCACCAGAAGTGCTCGGCTGTGCCTCACTTCCTCCCTCAAATTAGACATTCCCTTGCAAGGTTGCGTTTCAATATCAGCCTCACTCATTAACCTTGAAATGCTGTGCTCATACTGTAGGTAGCATCTTCATTTTCCAGATGAAGAAATTAAGATACTGAGAGGTTAAATGAGCTTTCCAAGGCCACACGGTAAATCTCGAATACAGCTGGAGCCAGGTGGAGGTGTCGTGGTTCCTGGCAAAGAGTAGGACTCTTGCCTTCTTTGTGGTTCCAAAGTGAAAGGGTCTGCATGTGCAAGGGGCTTGTCCATGGTATCCTTTCTGCTCAAGTGTGGTGAGGCTGCCATCTTATCTCTGAATCTTTTGGGGAAGAAATCCAGGTCCCTGTGTTGGAAACAGAAGGTTCAAAAATGTGCTCTCTCTGGTCTTTGTAGCCACAGACCAAGGCTGGGTGACAGTCCTCATGTGATGGTTCTTACTGAGACATGTATGTTTCTGGGGTCAGCTATATGCCCAAGTAGATGTTATTATAGGTGATGTGGAGAGGACAGAGAAACAGAAAGCACAGTTCTTCCCCTCAAGTGCATACATTTGAGCTGATGAGAATGGTTGAATGCTTGTCTGTATCCTCAGATCTCTTCATTCAGGGGCTGGTAGAAATCTCTGGTAGGCTTCCCAGGTGGCGCAAGTGGTAAAGACCCTGCCTGCCAGTGCAGGAGATATAAGAGATACAGGTTTGATCCCTGAATCAGGAAGATCTCCTGTAGGAGGGCATGGCAACCCACTCCAGTATTCTTGCCTATGAACAGAGGAATCTGGCAGTCTACAGTCCATAGGGTCACACAGAGTCAGACACGACTGAAATGACTTAGCATGCACACACACAGAAATCTCTGGTGGGTGAAACAGGCCCTGTGTCTCCACTCACATGACTGCAGCCACGAGCACACTATTAATCAGTGATATTAATAAATAATTGCAATGGTTGCACTGTTGATAGTGTGTATACTTACACAGCCAATCTCAGCAACTACCTGGAATAAGGTTAACAAAGGTGCTTGAGGTCCACAACCCTTGGGTGTGCTGTGTGGGTGTAGGTCTAATTCTGAAGGTAGAGCTGATCTCTTTGGTATAAATTATGTGACTGTGTAACCTTTGAGTCTCTTCTGGAACTTTGAATTAAATTCACTTTATTCTGTCATCACAGTCATGATGAGCTGGAATAGGAAACCAAAGAGATGATTATCCAGCAAAATGTAGAACTAGAACTAGAAGGCTTGAGGGGTTAGTGGAGTTTTATCTAGGAAAACTTTTTAAATAAAACCTCTTTGGTTGAAAATTCACTCTAAAAGATATCATGGAAAAGTGCTTATAGCTCTGTTTTCATGCCTCCTTCTTTTTGTGGAAACTCAGGGCTATCATTCTGAAGACCAGGCTTTTTTTTTTTTTTTTTTTTTGTAGGTTGAGAGGATGTAGGGCAATAGCCGACTGATGATTTTTAGCATGCAATTTTTGACATTAGTTTACTTCAAATGCAGTGAGTTAATGAGCACATTTTTCCAGAATCTAATTTATATCCCTTGTTCCAGGGAAAATTGTCTAATAATATGTTATTTCTTTTTCTCCTCCACCCCTCAGTCCATATTCCTCAAGACTCAAAGAAGAAAGCCAATTTTACTTGCATATATTGTTGAAAATGCAGATTCCCTTAGAGAGTGAGATTAAATTGCTTTGGCGTGGAATTTAGGAATCTCTGTTTCTAATAAGCGTCCTAAAGAGCTGATTACAGTCTTAATTCCTAACAGGCAGGTCTTGTGAGGCCCATACTTTGAGCAACAGTGTTAGAGGCAAAAGAGTTGGTACCTGAACAAATTCCAAGTAGGGGAGGAGAGGTGATGTGTGTTAGAGGGAAGTGTCCCTTCTCCCAGAAGATGGTTTTATGGTGAGTGAGTGGTGGCTTTTAGTCAATGACTAATTATATAACCTTGGAGGAAATTCAGAACATGTGTCTTACCCCAGATTTAAGTGTACAAACATATATTGAAGATATTTTCTTGGTGCTATATTCAGGATCTGAGTGAGAAATGGTTACTGATCACTCAGAAATATGTTTATTATAGGAGCTGTTTTTTTTACAGTAGGAAGAATTTATTTGATGCAGTGAATATATTATATGATTGATATGATCAGATTATAGAAAGTCTGTGAGAAAAGAAACAGTAACACCAACAAACTATCGCATTAGAGTTATTCATCCAGCCATTTGTATACCATGTGAATAAGCACTCTTGGAAGAATTTTGTGATTCTGTCAAATAGAGAAATTATTTGCAGAGAACATTTTCATAATTTTCAAAACAACACTAGTATAGCTGAGCCTCAGTGTGTGTGTGTGTGTATATGTGTGTGCACGTTGCACATGGTTTGTGGGTGGATATCGGCAAACAAGCCATGAACTAATAATAAAACAACAAATTAGCAACAATTTAATTAAGTACAATTTATGTCAATGTATCTGAATAGGGATATGATTACATAATTATATATAAAAATTTGAGGGAAAGAATAGACATTTTTCTTTTCTTATAATCAACTCCCTGTTCCACTGTGGTCCGGCAGCTGTTTTTTGAGCTGCCAAGCTGGGCTGAGTTGGGCCAAACCTTTATGGTGGGAATGGTCTGTGCGAGTTGGCGGGCTGTCAAGCCGTGTGTGGTCCTTGTCCCAGCAAGTGAGTCAATGAGAATTTGAAGTTGCAAATGTGCCTCACGTTCACTTCTGAGTAACAGGGAAGGGGTTTGGGATTGCTGAAAGTCCAGCTCAGTGACACCCTCTCTTGCAGCAGTGGAATCAAGGAGATGATGGAAAATTAAGGTCTGGTGGGCCACAGAGCTTCCACAGGGCGTGCACTCTGTGTACTGCGCTCATAATGTCACATTCCAAGAAGTCCTGGAATTAGCAGGCTCAGTGTCATATCGCGCTGTGGGCTCAGCTCACATGATGCAAGCTTTTGCTTATCTGACTGGGCCTAAAATAAGACGCTTCAATGATTTATTTATGAGCTCTGGGCCACCCAGGCCTGTGATGTAAGTAACCTTGGGGTACACAGCATTTGATCACTTCAATTCCCATTAACTACCTGTTTCTAAATGGGGAAAAGCATTTACCCAGCACATTGTGTGATTCATGAAGACACAAAAGCAGCCTGTTGTGCTGTCGCTGGGGTGGATTTCCGTGTAATGTGATCCAGCTGTTGAATGCTGCATGCCGGTGTCTAACATTAACTTGTTTCCTTCCCCTCTTCTGATTCTTTTTCTTTATTCTCCTTGTTTTTTTTTTTTTTTTTCATTCTTAAAAAGAATCTTGGCCATTTCCAAACATTTTAAAACATGTAACTGTATATCAAGAAGTTAGGAGCTCCCCTGTTTAAACATGGAAGGTCTTGAGTTGGTGGCAAAAGACCCATTTTACACAATAATGGGAGCACCTAGCACAGAGTTTCTTAGCTGTGGTGCTGTTAATATTTCAGACCTGATCATTTTGTTGTTGTTGTAGGCATTGTCCTGTGTAAGATTTTGGAAGTATTTCTAGCCTCTGTTCACTAGATGCCAACAGCACCTACCCATTGTGACAACCAAAAATGTCTCTAGACTTTCCTGAATGTCCCCTTGGGAGCAAAATTACCCCTGGTTGATGTAGTGTGACAGCTAACTGGGTATTTGTTAATGAAGAATTTCAGATTCTCTCTGAGATTGTGTGGATATAGGTATCAGACCTGGATTTGGAGGCAGAAAACTGGGTTTGAACTCTGGCCCCAAAACTAACTATGACTAGTTAACGTGACACTAGGCACAATATTTATCTTATTGAAGCCTTAAATGTCTCACCTGTTAAATAAGGACAATACTACTTAACTTATAGGGTAATTGAAAATCAGTGAACTAATAATATGTATAAGGAATATAGCTTATGACACATGCTCAGAAATTGATGATTGTATGACATGACTTGATATATGAAATACTGTGACTGTCAATTTAGGTATGCAGAGAAATAAAAGGCAGTCCTGAGGGCCCCTTTCATCATGTGTTGCTCAAGTCCGTTTCATCCTTTTTCTCTTCCTCTCTATTTCCTTCCTCCAGCCATTCTTATATTCCAGAAACTGACTAATTTTGGCCTAAATGTGAAACCTGGAGAATGGAAAGAGGAGATGATGAAGGGGATGTAGAAGAACAGTTTCCTGGTGGGATCATTCTATTAGGGAGTCCCCTGAAGAGGTGTGGGCAATTCATTTAGCTTCTGGAATGTGAAAATATAGAAAGATGGTAAAAACAAAGAAACCCTCGACACGCCATTAATCTGAACTCTACTCTGCATTCAGCAAATGCCAAATCCACCTTGTGGTTTTTGCTTCAGTAGAAAGTGAAATCGCTTTCCTTATTCGGGAATGAAGGTGACAAATGTTAAATCTGTTTTCTTAGGAAACAGCTGAGAAAACATTCAAAATGATTCCATGTGACTAGCACAGTTTTCTGCCTAGGTCTTCAAAGTCTGAGTCTCTTTTGAGCTGTATCTAAATCTAGAAATAAGGGCTGGGCTGAGAATGAAGGAGTAGACATCAGACAGGGAGTTGAGACTGTAATCTGACATCTCCCTTTCAGCCATCACACGCATATTTTATAGGCTACCCGCCAGCAATTAAGAAAACCTTGGCAAAAGCCTTATCCTTCTTATTTGTTCTAAAACCTTCCTTTCTGTGGAGAGGTGTGTTATAATTTCACTTATGGTTTACAAATCTCTCTTCCTTACACAGGGCTTCCCAAGTGGTGTTAGTGGTAAAGAACCTACCTACCAATGCAGGTGGAGAAGGCGATGGCACCCCACTCTAGTACTCATGCCTGGAAAATCCCATGGACGGAGGAGCCTGGGAGGCTGCAGTCCATGGGGTCGCGAAGAGTCAGATACGACTGAGCAACTTCACTTTCACTTTTCACTTTCACGCATTGGAGAAGGAAATGGCAACCCACTCCAGTGTTCTTGCCTGGAGAATCCAAGGGATGGGGGAGCCTGGTGGGCTGCCGTCTCTGGGGTCGCACAGAGTCGGACATGACTGAAGTGACTTAGCAGCAGCAGCAGCCAATGCAGGAGATGTAAGAGATGTGGATTCAATCCCTGGGTCAGAAAGATCCCCTGGATAAGGAAATGGCAATCTACTCCAGTATTTTTGCCTGGAGAAACCCATGGACAGAGAAGCCTGGTGGGCTACAGTCCACAGGGTCACAAAGAGTTGACACAACTAAAATGAGTTAGCACGCACACATGCTTCTTTACAGGCTTCCCTGATAACTCATCTGTTAAAGAATCCACCTGAAATGTGGGAGACCTGGATTCAATTCCTGGGTTGGGAAGATCCCCTGGAGAAGGGTCCCTGGAGAAGGGTCCCTTGAGAGTCCCTTGGACTTCAAGGAGATCAAACCAGTCAATCCATAAGGAAATCAGTCCCAAATATTCATTAGAAAGATGCTGAAGCTGAAACTCCAAAACTTTGGCCACCTGATGTGAAGAACTTAACTCACTGGAAAAGACCCTGATGCTGGGGAGGATTGAAGACAGGAGGAGAAGGGGACGACGGAGGATGAGATGGTTGGATGGCATCATCAACTCGATGGACGTGAGTGTGAGCAAGTTCTGGGAGTTGGTGATGGACAGGGAAGCCTGGCATGCAGTCCATGGGGTCTCAAAGAATTGGACATGACTGAGCGACTGAACTGAACTGAACTGATGCTTTCTTATACCCACACTCCTAGTTATTTCCAGTTGCACTGTAGAACATGAGGGTTGGAAAGGATTTGAGGGATCATCAAGTCCATTGGTTGGATTGCTTCTAGACCATCTCTGACATGGTCCATCTGTCCTATCCTTGAATGATACTACAGATAGGGGCTCACAGTTATGTAAAGGAGGATGCTTTGAAGTTGGTCCAGTCTTTCTGATTGTTAGAAGCATAGGATCTGCCTCTCTGTGTCGGTGCTTAATATTCCTTCAACAAATGTATCCTGAGGATCCACCTGTGCTGGGACCCACATTCAAATAAAATATAGCTTCTGCTCTCGTGAATGATAGTCATGGATATGTTTCATGGATGTAAATAATTCATCTACTCATTCAACAAACACAAGCAGTTATGATGAACCAGGTACCTTGCTAGAATCTGGGAATACAATGGAGTAAGAACACCATCTCTACTCAGTGGAGCTTGCAGCCTAATGGAAGAGAAAGACAATAATCAAAATTTCACCTTATTAAATATGTAACAAGATTGCACTAACTTCAGTGTAAGGAGGAGAAGTGACATGGTTTTGTGTGTCTATAACCACAGAGCTGACTGAAATTGGGTGGAAAAGGAGGATCAGAGAGTGTTTCTACATGAAACAGACTGTTTTTTCTGAGCTGAGAAGGATGAGCGGGAATTAAAGGTTTTGAAGTTGGAAGGGAAGGGGTGGTGTTAGCATCCTAATCAGGGGGTTGGCAAGCACTGAAATAGGAGGAAATGTGGGGAACCAGGGAGCGATGGAGGCCAGCAGGCCTGGGGTCCAGACAGTAGAGGGGATGTGATCGGCAGGGTTTCAGGGGCTCTTGATTTTGGTTTTTGTCTTAGGATCAAGGCTGTTGAAGGGACTTTAAGAGCTATTTAGCAGGTAAATGGTAAATGGGCCTTCCCTGGTGGCTCAGATGGTAAAAAGTGCCTGCAATGCAGGAGACTTGGGTTTAATCCCTGGGTTGGGAAGATCCCCTGGAGAAGAGAATGGCTACCCACTCCAGTATTCTTGCCTGGAGAATTCCATGGACGGAGGAACCTGGTGGGCTATAGTCCGTAGGGTCACAATGAGTTGGACACGACTGAACGACTAACACCTTAAGGGGTAAATAGACAGACTTGGTCATGGTTAGATATGGACCAGATCAGGTGGGTGGATGGAGAGAAGAGCCTGAAATAAATGCTGCTTGTGTGCTGAGAGGATGAGTGAGCAACCCTGCTGGTGAGGCCATGGCAAGTTTTATGGAGATGGCAACTTCTGAATGGTTGTGAAATAAGAGTGGGCATCTTCCTGGCTGGTGATCTGGCTGGGAAAACTTGCAACTACACAGACAGGCAGACATGAAGATGTACAGGAATATTCCAGAACACAGCAAGTTATCCTTCTTGGGCTGGAACACAGGGCTGGTATCGACGGTGAGCTTCGCTGGCTGATCAGGAGCCCTGCAGACTCTGCAGAAGGGTTGGGCTTCATCCTGAGATGAGGCTTTGTGGGAGATGGAGAATCTCAGCTACAGTTTTAGAACAGTCACTCGGCTGCTGTGTGGAGGTGAAAATCGGAAGCCGGAACATCCAATGGAAGGAATAAGGAGATCTTCACTGGGCAGCAGTGGTGAGCTGGAGCCTTTAAGGACAGGAAATCAACTCTCTTTCTTGTTGGGGCTTTGGCATGCCCCAGACGCCCCTATTGCCGTTTCTCTAATAGCCGGGGAAATCCTGGCTTATGGTGTGGTGAATCTACAAAATACTGCTTGGGAGAGAACTTTACAGCAGAGCAAAATGACCAGAATAAAATCCTCTGTCGTGTACAGAGGCAACCATGAGTATGTTCCATTTTATCTGCTCTTTCGGATTGTTCATGCACCTGTCCATTGTCTTTGTCAGAGGCAGAATATTATTTATAAAGTGCTGTTCTTTCCCTCCCTCCCCGAACATCTGGATGTTTGAGTTGCACAGCTAAAACATCTGTAGGTAGGTCTGAAGTTTTGCCTCTTCTGAATGTTTGGTTTCCCTCTGACAAAGTCCGTGAGTCTGTGTGAAGAGCCATCCATAAAACCAGATGCTATCCAAGGCCTGAGCTTGTAGATGAATTTTAAGGGGTGTAAGAATGAATAAACCGTGCTTCAAGGTGCCATAAAATAACCAAATAAGTGACGGCTCCAAGGGGATTGAGAAGTTTCCTGGTTGATGAAAAGTGACATAAAGTCGTGCATTTAGGCTTTTTAGGAATATATTTTCAGGTGAATGTTTGCGTTGAGCAACTTGAGTTGGGGAGATCAGGGGTGATTAAAATGTTATGTGTTTGGAAGAGTTCTGTAGCTACATTAAAGTCTATCATGTAACTTGGCTGTCAGACAAAGAGGTAAGAACTTGAAATTGGAGTTCATTCTTTCCTAAATAGCATTTTTTGGGGTTACAAATATCTTTTCTGGGCTTTTGGACTAACTCCGGTAATCTTTTATAAACGCATGATCCACAAAGGGTTTGGGCAATTATTTAAATACAGGAATTATACACAAGCTGTAGAGTTTGCCCCACTATAATATCTGGGGCAGGAGAAACACGCAAACCAGAGAGTATGCACACCATGTTAGTAAATTGTAAGTAGGCTATCTTGGGGGCTTCCTTGGTGACTCAGATGGTAAAGAATCCATCTGCCAAGGTAGGAGATGTGGGTTTGATCCCTGGGTCGGGACAACCTCCTGGAGAAGGAAATGGCAACCTACTCCAGTATTGTTGCCTGGGTAATTCCATGGACAGAGGAGCCTGGCAGGCCACAGTCCATGGGGTTGCAAATAGCCGGGCATGACTTAGCAGCTAAACAACAACAAAAGCTATCTTGGCCATTCCTGGAACTGTGGGTCGATTAGCTTATTTTCTGTACCCTCTGGTCCATCCTCAGTGTCCTGGTTCCCCCTATATCCTCACATGGTTTTCTTTGGTTGAGAGGGTGATGTGGCCATAACATCGCATGGCATGCCCCGCAGATGTTCCCAGAGCTGAGTGAGGGCTGCGGGGATGCCCCCTTTCTATCTCACCCCACCTAGCACGTGTCCCTCCCGAGAGGGTCTTTGAGAGCTGCCCGCGGGCCAAGGATATATCTGAGTAGCTACATTCCTCTGCTAGGCACCGCCTCCATTTGAACTACTGTTGAGGCAAAATTGCTTTATTTTCTAATTTTGATGATATTAGCAAATACATGTAATGGGAAATAAAATTAATCAGTTTGTGCCTGTGAAATTGCCTCCTGTTTACCTCAGCCTTGTAGCGATTTTTCCCCCTCCTACAGGGGTTATTTTAATTAACAGCGTGAATTTTTGTAGTTTAATTTATTTTATGATTGTGTAAAAATACTCCTTTGTAAGGGTTTATATATAACTAGCCAGCTAATTAGCAGTAATATTTTAACAACAGCTGTAGAAGCAGGGAGTCCCATGAAACATGGCTTCTCCCTTCAGACCACCGGGATATTTATTGGTGTCTTTCCTTATCAGCTCAGGCTGAAGGCAACAAAGGAGGGTGGTGTGAGCATCAGATAATTAAAAGAGAAGTAAGCTTCCTAGTCCTCCTCTCACCTGACACGCACAACTTCCTAAGGATTCTGTGTCTCTAAGCCTCTGATTTAAGACTCCTCCTTCTTCCAGTTCTTTCAAAGTCTATTATACATTCCTTGTGAGCCTCAACCTAAGACATATATTTCTGGAAAACTACCGGGAGGCTTTTAATGCATTCAGTTCAGTTCAGTTCAGTCGCTCAGTCTGTCCGACTCTTTGTGACCCCATGAATCGCAGCACGCATTAACATGACCTAATAACAGCCACCAGCTTTTGGACTCCACTTTTCATGGATGGAAAGCATTTTAACATAGAGTCCACCTTCCCTTCATTGAACTTACTGGGATTCAAGCATAAAACTGGGGGGGAATAGGGGCAAAGGGGGTGAGGGAGAGAGTTAGGGGAGATGGCCCAGAGAAACAAAGACCTGGAGAGGCAGGAAAACAAGCAAGACAGACGACCTCTCCCTAAAGGTCTAACCCAGACCTACACGCTGCTCCCTGCAACCCCTCCTTTGTCACCGAGCACCTCCCTGGCTGCTTTGGGTTTGGGTTAGAGGATGGGGTTCAGGAACTGTGAGAAGGGTGCACGTGGAAGGGAAGGTATAAATGGAGAGGCGCTAGGGGATCAGCAGACTCAAGTGGCCCCCGGGCCCCCCGTTTCAGGGTGAGCACCCAGTGGTCATTCTTAGTGAGAGTTCAAGAGTTGTGTTTTTGTACCACGTGTTTTATTCCTAAGGGCAAGCCAGCTACTTTTGTGGGGTCACAAACAGTCGGACACAACTGAGCGACTGTCACACTTTTAGGATCACCCCCAGCCTTTCAATATCTGTGGTCTGCTTTCAAAGAGAAGGCTAGGGAAGCCTCACCTTATTTTCTAAGAGAGGTCTCACCAGTCTTTTCTCTGTGTGCTCACAATACCTCACCTCGACGATAGCACAAGCCTAGTTTTCTCATCATGGTTCATTTGCATGTTTGCTGAGCTCCTTGGACTGTGAGCTCCATGGGAGCAAAATCTCTTTGTGGCTAGTTTGGTGCCTGGTCTATAGTAGATGCTCAATAAAAAATGATTGTGTAGATTAAAAAACCCATGTAAGTGCAATTGGACTTTCCAATGAATTAAGCTTCTTAAGAGTCAGGAGTCTCAATTTCTGATGAAGTGCTTGATAGTCAACTCCTTATACTAGTAGCTGTGTCTAAAAATATTTCATGATTGGTACAGTGTCTGAAACACAGACAAAGCTCCAATGTTAACTATCAGTATTTCTTCAACATTAGTAAATTAGAGGGAAATTCTCTATAGAAAGTAAATGTAAAGTTTTCCAAAGAGTATCTAAATCTAAACATATGGGGAATCAGTAATCACAGACACAGATGTACACACACACACACACACACACACACACACACACACACCCCCACCCCCACCCCCTTGGTTTGATTGGATTCATTTACGGGATTTTTTGGAGAGGGAAAATGCCCAGCGGGGGATGGGCAAAAAGTTCCTAAGAAATTGAAAGCTTCTTGTACTGTATTGGTCTTCCCTTGTGGCTCAGTTGGTAAAAAATCCTCCTGCAATTCAGGAGACCCAGGTTGGATCTCTGGGTTGGGAAGATCCCCTGGAGAAGGAAATGGCTACACGCCAGTATTCTTGCCTGGAGAATTCCATAGACAGAGGAGCCTCATGGGCTACAGTCCATGGGGTTGCAAAGAGTTGGACGCAACTTGGTGACTAAACGACTACCACTTGTATAATCTATATAATCACTATATAATCATTCCAGTGACCAACTGAATGACTTACACTTGTAAAGTTCTTGTATTTCATATACACGCAGAGAAACAGAGACAAGGAAGGTCAGAGAGAGAAAAACAAGACAGACGGAGATCACCTCTCTCTCTCTAGGTGCCACAGATCCGCATCCGCTTCCTGCCACTCCTCCACTGCCAGGAAACCCCTGTTTTGCTGCTTTGGGTTTGGGTTCAAGGATAGGACACGAGAGTAGTGATACTGCATACCCATCACTTTAGCAGTTGGTGCTCAGTGTCTATTTGATGAGGGACTGAGTGACCTTATTCTAGCTTTCACCCTCACCCTTCCAGGTGGTTATTGTTTTTATCTTTGACCAGTTAGGTACTTCCTCTCAGAGAGGTTGATGATCCTGATGAAAGTTCCCTAGCTAATCAATGACAAAGTCAAGAGTCAAACCCACATCTTTTCATTCCAGAGTCTGTGCTTTATTTTATTTACTGTAAAATAGCACCACTAATGGAGAAGGGAATGGCACCCCACTCCAGTACTCTTGCCTGGACAATCCCATTGATGGAGGAGCCTGGTGGGCTGCAGTCCGTGGGGTCGCTAGGAGTCGGACACGACTGAGCGACTTCCCTTTCACTTTTCACTTTCATGCATTGGAGAAGGAAATGGCAACCCACTCCAGTGTTCTTGCCTGGAGAATCCCAGGGATGGGGGAGCCTGGTGGGCTGCAGTCCGTGGGGTCCCTAGGAGTCGGACACGACAGAGCAACTTCCCTTTCACTTTTCACTTTCATGCACTGGAGAAGGAAATGGCAACCCACTCCAGTGTTCTTGGCTGGAGAACCCCAGGGACGGGGAAGCCTGGTGGGCTGCCGTCTCTGGGGTTGCACAGAGTCGGACACGACTGAAGCGACTTAGCAGCAGCAGTAGTAGCACCACTAATGTTGTATTTATTTATGTGAATAAATAACAACTAAGGATAAGGGCAGCTCACTGTAATACTGAGGATGGTCATGTGTAGTGTTTAAAGGTAGGGCTCTGTAATCAGACAAATTTGTGTTTGTGTCAACTGCTTACTCTCTGTGTGTCTTTGAGCAGATGCCTGATGTTTCTGTGCATCAGTTTCCCCATCTCCAAAATGGAAGCAGGATTAACACCTATTTCATGAGGAAGTCTTGAAGATTATGGGAGATGATGCCCTGGCTACTGGACACAGAGTCAAGACCCCCTGGTAGCAACCTAAGAAGTAGGTGACAGGTCCTGACTTCTGTGCCTAACTGCAGTGTGTTCTTCCTGGGTCATGCTGTCCTCATCTGAAAGATGACAGTCCAGAAGACTTGATCTCTAAGGCCCCTTCCAACTCTAAAACCAGTGATCTGAGAATAATTTTGCGGTGTCTCACATCTGATGTGATTCCCCTCAGTATTTCTGAAATGTTTTCATTCTCCGATGAAGAGAGAAAATAATAACGTGAAGTGGAAAGACAGGGGAGAAAACAGGAATTTTAAGAGCATCAGTGAGTGGTGGATGAAGAGTGGGTATCATATGACAAGTAGCTAAATTGACCATTACGGGTATTGAACTCCATTTGGTGTGTAATAGTAGGTGAGCACTTGGCTATATGAAATTCGCATCTATATATCAACTTTCCCCAAACACCACCTCAATTAATGAGTGCTGAATGAGTAATGGAGATCTGGCTGGGCAGAGATAGCGATAGAAAAGATGAGAAATATAAGTATTATACTGTAATTAAAAGAAAGGCGATGTGACTTATGGCCTCCATCTCAATTCCATTTTCTTTCTTTCCCTGTTAAGCAGTATAAAGCAAGAACTATTATGGAAATAGATAGAGGAAGCAACATTTCTTTAAAAGTTAAAAAAAAATCTAAACTTGGGATTTCTTTTGATGGAGAAACAATAAAGTGGTAGATAATACTGAGGTTCTCACTGCAAGAAAACAATAATTGTATTTTGTATTTTATTATAATAATAGGTTCCCGGCTAAATGCACAAATCTAATAAAACCATAATACCAAGCTACAATGGGCTTCATGAATTGGAAATGCAGTGAATTTAAATGCTTTTGGCACCTGCCACCTAGTTCCCCAATAATAAGATCTATAATTTCCTGATAAGGGCATGCACAACTCTTGTGAATTTAGGTCCATAGAAGGGCCAAAGTCTTTTTCAGTGTTCATGTTATTTCTTGCTGGCCTCGCCAGGCCCACTCCTTCACGGCCAACCCTTTTGCCAGTTAAAACTATTGAGAGCGCTGAGATAGATTTTATGACTTTTAAAGGGATTTTGAACATATAATTAACAGTACGGGACCAGAAAATGGTGAGTCATCCTGGTCTTATTTAAGGGTGTTTCAAAAGCACTGAGTGTCACTTCTACACATTTAAAGAATACTGTGTGTTTGCAAATGGAGCAGGAAGTGTTAATATATGTTGGTATGGCTCAGGGCATAGTGGGAAGAGGCTATAGCTTTCTTACTTAAGTGTCTGGGTGAAAGTCTAGTGCAATTTTCCTTAGTGCAAGTTACAGGTGTTACTGGAGGTTGGTGTGAACATGGTGAGTGTGGTAGGAAAGATGGAATTTCATTTCTCTGCTCAGGCTCTTGGTACTGACAAGACCTCTAGGCTAAAAGTAGATGTTAATTGAGCTGCAGCATCTCCGTGTACAACTCAGGGTACTATGTGGGGGTCCTTGGAACTTCCTTTTTTCTAAACAAAAGGTGTCTTCATTAGTGGGCAGTTGGGTCCCATCTTACAACTATACTGGTGCTGAGTCTACAGAGAGCACATGAAGAAACCACCAGGAGTGTCTTTGATCTTTATTATTTATTTACTTTTAATTGAATTACAGTTGATTTACAATGTTGTATTAATTTATGCTGTACAGCAAAGTGATTCAGTTATATGTGCCTTCTTTGTTAATACAGTCATTTCCATTATAGTTTATCGTAGGATAATGAGTATGTGCTATACAGTTCTCTGTGCTATACAGTATGACCTTGTTGTTTATCCATTCTATATATAATAGCTTACATCTACTAACCCCAGCCTCCCACTTCACCTCCCCTCAGCCCCTCGCCCTTGGCAACCACCAAGTCTGTTCTCTATGCCAGTGACTCTATTTCTGTTTCATAGGTTCATCTGGGTCATGGTTTAGATTCCACATGTGACTGATATAATGGCATGTGTCTTTCTCTTTCTGAATTACTGCACTTAGTATGATAATCTCTAGTTGCATCCATGTGGCTGCAAATCATATTATTTCGTTCTATTTCTGCCAGACTCACATGTCACATGGCACCATGTGGGTGGCCAATGATGGTATGATCTAGGAGTCTGGGAACTGTAGTTTCATGCTAAGCTGCCTGGAGTATGACAAAGGTTTCACCACTAACACCAAGGTTCACTACTAGAGACCAATGGTAGGTCCACCCCACGGCTCTCTCTCCCTGCTGCATTTTGCTGATATGCCACTCCAACACAGCAAGGGTTTTGTTCCTTTTTTGCTCCTGTTGAACTTGCATGTTAATTGCTAGTGATGAGTATTTGAGATAGTTTGAGATAGTTACTATATACAGTATCAGGATAAAGGAAACTGAAAAAGTGCAGTTTCCTCCCTGTTCCTCACCTCTTCCCATCGTACTTTTTGCTCTCCTTTCCAGTTTGGAAAATGCAGTTCAATTGAGCTGAGTCACCTGCCTCTGATCACTTCCTTATCAGCTGCAGATGAGTCTACCTTGACTTTGCCCCCAGTCTCATTTAATTAGATATAAGCTTACCTCAAAGTCAATTCATTCTGTTTCTTAACATTGACCGCAGTTTTTCTTTTGGCTAACTCCTTGCCTTTCCCTGTGATTGAAGCAGTGGAGGTTGATAATTCATTTTGTTCCGCCATTATTGATTTGGTGGCTCTGGTCCAAAATTTGAAAATTTCTCTCCAGGTTGTTCTTGCCCTTGATTTTTACAAAGACATTGCATAAAATGAAGGGTGTAGGTCAGAAATAGAAGCATCAGTGCTACTTTAGGGTATGAGGGTCCACCTTCAATTGTGAAAGAGGCTTATTGTTAATTGCAGAGATTTCCAAGGGCATCACACACTTCTCATGCGGTGGCTGGGAAAAAAATCCTCCTTACAAATGCTTTCTAAACTGAGAATGGATTTGAAAGACCATTGTCTGCCCTAGCTCAGAAATTATTCCCTCATAAAGGACTTGTGTAAAGGTTTTCAAGATACCTTTATGTGAAAGATAAACTATATTAAGGGCCCAAGAGCCTCTGCTCACCACATTTTTACTGAAGGTTTCCTTTCTTGATTCTTATAAATGTCAGTTTCACTGAAGAGTTTCTTAAAGTCACTGCCTCCCTTGGACTAAGAATTCTGAACTCGAACCTGGATGCTTCTCTGATGTCTTTTCTTTTTAATTTGGGGAACTTGGTAGGTGTCAAGTAGCCAGTGGAGTTTTTCTTGATAGATCATAATGAGATTATTGAAGGGTTCTTGTATTGCTTCCCTGGTGGCTCAGATGATAAAGCATCTGCCTGCAATGCGGGAGACCCAGGTTCAAACCCCGGGTCGGGAAGATCCCATGGAGGAGGAAATGGCAACCCACTCCATTATTCTTGCCTGGAGAATCCCATGGACGGAGGAGCCTGGTGGGCTACAGTCCATGGTGTTGCGAAGAGTCGGACACGACTGAGCGACTTCCCTTTCCCTTTCCCTTTCTATATTGCCTTAAAAAAAGCTTCCCTAAATGATCACTGCAGAAACCCCGGAAACCAAGAATTTGTGTAGTGAGGCTCTCATGGAGGCTTTTATTTCTTCATGAGTCTCTAGCATGTGACATTTTATTTTCATGTTGAAACTAGTTGTAATAAAGACCTATCATTAAAAAAAAAAAAAAAGAAAGGGGAAAAAAAAAACCATTTTTCTTTGCTTCATTTTCCCCAAATTAGTATGGCAAGCTGAGTCAGTGACCTCAGGTCTATTTATTGGAAAGGATGAAAGAGCAGTGGAAATGAACAGAATGTATTCTTTTCCTCAGGTTACTTTACTTTTTTATGAAGATAGGGTCCTTTGAATTAGCTCCTAACCACAGTAGTGTGTAAGGGTTTTACTACCTTCCTCTGATTTTCCTAAAGGAAAAGGCAGAACCTATGGCATTGTCTTCTATCTTAAGAAAAACTGGTGATAGATGCCTTCCAGAGACACTTACCTTAATAAGGCTAAATTCCACCCTCTCCTCCTTTCCATCTAATTTGATATCATGGGTCTCTATAAATAAAGCGAGCTTGTAATGCCAGTTTGTCATTGTCTTAGAGACCAACTCAGCCTTGACCTCAAGCATGTAATGAACTCAGTTTCCTGTGATCAAATGGTGAAATCATAACCCAAAAAGGTATTTTCCTGAAGTGAGATAGAAAAGATGAAACCATCATGTACGGACTTTTAAAATATTTCCCTTCTGTCAGTCATGACTGCTATAAACCAGGTAGCTCAATGATGTTTATGAATCTTGCTGGCTGTCAGCTATGAAAGGATCCAGCCAAAATTGGGGGAATCTCTTACTGCGTTAAATATTCTGGCTCCAAGCAGTAAAATCCAAATCTGTCCATTGTGCTTTCATTTCAATAGGCCCTCTAGATTCTTAATTACAACGTGGGCTAATTATGCAGTCCAAGTTCTAAAGCGCACTAGATTTGCACAGCACGTCTCTCCTTCGCCTCTTCTTCTCGTTGGCATTATTGTATTGGTTTTCCGGACCCTGTCAGACTGAGATTTAAATCCTTAACCTGACATTCATTGTGTTCTGAGTATCAGCCTTTCCTGCCTTTCTGAATTACGTGCCCAATAAAGTTCTCGTTTCTGTCATAGGTCAGGACTTGGTCTTTTATAAATTCTTAGGCTGGGACCATTTAAATTCTGTTTTTGATTTTATCCTGCCTCTTCAAATTATTTGCCTTGTAAGCGCTTTAACTTTTTGGTCTTTTGCCCCAGCTTCTTAGGCTATTAATTTTTTTTTTTTTAACCTATGTGACCACTGAAGCAAATTTATGGAAACTCTCATTGACAAGGAGGTAGCTTCATTCGGGAGAGAGAAGAGAAATGTTTGGAAGGTCTTCAAATGGGCATATTTGCCAAACTGTGGATGTGTGGCCTTACTGCAGCTCCCGAGGGAGTCCTCAGCTATTACAGCCTCTTGAATTTGGCACGTGGAGGGTAGTCTCCATCTATGCATTTCCTCCAGCCGCTTGCTTGGTGGCGCTACTGCTAAAGAACCCACCTGACAATGTGGGAGCTGTTAAGAGATGTGAGTTTGGTCCCTGGGTCGGGAAGATCGCCTGCAGGATGGCAGTGGCAAGCCACTTCAGTATTCTGGCCTGGAGAATCCCATGCACAGAGGAACCTGGCAGGCTGCAAGTCCATAGGGTTGCAAGGAGTCAAGACAAGACTGAAGCGACTTAGCATGCGTTGGGACAATGTGTTAATTTCCTCTGAATCCATCTGAGAGAAAGAAGGAGAGAGGAGGGTGTTGGGGGTGGGGAGAGATAAAAAAGGGGAAGGTGCTCTTTCATACAGTGTGTATGTGAAAGCTTTATGGGGTGTGCAGAGGCCAGCATAGCCTATCTTATTTACTTGGTTGTTGGGTGACTTGTCAGAATGTTTTTGTTCTTTGTTTTGCTCTGGAGAGGAAATTCTCCAGTCTCATCTTATTTGCATATGCCTGGAAGTGAGACTTTTTGAGCTGTTTGTACAAATTCCAAAGATACGCTGTTTCTAGGCTTTCCTCAAGAAGAAAGGGGTCCCAAGGCAAGATGAAAAAGGAGACAATGCTGGAATTCTCTTGATGCAGCCTTGGGGCACATTTTGTGGTTATTCTAGCCATAATTGCCTATGGCTAGAGTTCGGCACTACTGAGCAACTTCACTTTCACTTTTCACCTTCATGCATTGGAGAAGGAAATGGCACCACTCCAGTATCCTTGCCTGGAGAATCCCAGGGACGGGGGAGCCTAGTGGGCTGCCGTCTATGGGGTCGCACAGAGTCGGATACGACTGAAGCGACTTAGCAGCAGCAGCAGAGGTGCTGGGACAACTTTTGCTTGCCCTGGATTTCTGCTCTATCCATCTCTTTATTACACTTGCCTGTCTTTGACCCATCACCTTGGAGATTTACTTTCTTCCATCCATATTAAAAACCACATACATGCAAATGTGTTCAGTTCAGTCGCCCAGTAGTGTCTGACTCTTTGCGACCCCATGAATTGCAGCACGCCAGGCCTCCCTGTCCATCACCAGCTCCCAGAGTTCACTCAAACTAATGTCCATTGAGTCAGTGATGCCATCCAGCCATCTCATCCTCTGTCATTCCCTTCTCCTCCTGCCCCCAATCTCTCCCAGCATCAGAGTCTTTTCCAATGAGTCAACTCTTCACATGAGGTGGCCAAAGTTCAGCTTTAGCATCAGTCCTTCCAATGAACACCCAGGACTGATCTCCTTTAGGATGGACTGGTTGGATCTCCCTGCAGTCCAAGGGACTCTCAAGAGTCTTCTCCAACACCACAGTTCAAAAGCACCAATTCTTCAGTGCTCAGCTTTCTTCACAGTCCAACTCTCACATCCATACACGACTACTGGAAAAACCACAGCCTTGAATAGACAGACCTTTGTTGGCAAAGTAATGTCTCTGCTTTTGAATATGCTATCTAGGTTGGTCATAACTTTCCTTCTAAGGAGTAAGCGTCTTTTAATTTCATGGCTGCAATCACCATCTGCAGCAAATGTGTTAGAACCTATTAATTACCCACTATGTTATCCCTTCTAGATAAAATATTTGTATTTTAACAGAATCCTTCCAGAGATGATGCCCTAAGTCACAAAGATGGTATACAAGGTAGGAATTTCATTTGATTCATTGACCCTGTGAATGTTCTCCAATCAGGCCAGACTGGAAGTCAGCTTCTCTCTACTAGCACAAGAATGAAACCAATTCTACTTGGAGTAGCAGCAAGTCTTTTTGAATTTTTCAAAAAGTGTATTCATGTATTATATCTGTGTATATTATAAACATGTATACATTTTTCTGAGTGAACAGCTTATTGATCCCAGTGGCTGTTAAATTTTTCTATGCCATTCATAATTGTTCCCATGATATAGTGAAATATTCAAGGCAAATTTGATCAGTGTTTCTTAAAAAGGTCAAATGCTTCTACATAACTTTCGTCTAAAGACATTGCAAGACGTTTGCTGCTAGTCCAGAGGGAGTTGGACAGGTATATGTAACTAATGGAGTCACAAATTGGAAGCTGATGAAGTAGTGACAGAAGAATTTAAGCAAACCTGCTTTTGCATCAATAGTTCTCCTGACCTGAGATGTCTCGGCGAAGGGAACAATGTAATTCCACTGGGTCACTTCTCTTGTACAAATAATCAGCCGTGATTCTATTCCAGGATTTTTCAGTGATTCTTCCCTTCCCCCCATCAGGAAGTAGAGAATGGAGTATGATAATATTAGCAGTTGCCCAGCTTCAGCCTAATTCAGTCACGTCACATGCCGAACTGTTTGGTAATTTCATTGTCACACCGAAAGACAGATTGAGACATATTTCAAAAAAGTGTTTCATGGTGACCTGAAAGGTTATGTATTTGAAGATGGCCATAGAAAAGCAGACAGGGTATACCATTTTGTTTGAATTTGAAAAGTTTTTCTCTTAAATTGAGGGGAAAACATGGGGAAAAAAAAGACCAAATGCAGGGCTATTTTCTTTGCCAGAATAGTTGTTACTTTTTTTCCTCTGGAAAATAAATAGGTTACTATCTAGGTCTTTGTGTTTCTCTTCCTCGACTTTATTGTGTGTCTTGTCACTTTCACTCTGGCAGTATTATATTTGACGAGGAAAGGACTGGATTTTGAGTTGCCAAAATATAAAATATAAAAAGCACATGTCCCAAATACCCAAATAATGTTTAGTGGCTCCCTCGTTCTTTGTGTTTCCTTATGGAATTATGATTTCTTCTTGAGTGGAAGTTTCTGGAAATAGGTATTTGATCTCCCTTACGAAGTGCCGCCTGACAGCAAATTTCGGGAGGATTACAGTTCCCTGTCCAGAAGCCTTTGCGCCTGGGTAAAGTCCTCCAGCTGAGCTCCATCTCCTAAGATCTCTGGGATTGAGCCCTTTAGGTGGGCCTCTCTGGAGAGTGTGGCAAATCTTCTGTTCTGGGAACCCTTAGGAGAGAGACCGGAACAAACTGGAGAAGACCTTACGTCTCTTTGTAATGTTGACTCTCAGGGGTTCTAAATGGTCTGGAATTTTTAGTGAAATCTATAGGTCAGGATCCCAAGAGATTTGATGGGCAGGGAAATAAAGTCACCACCCTGGTGTCACAAAATGTGTGACTGGTGAAACTGGGTTTTCAGCTCGAGGCTTTTGCTCCAGACTTAATTTTACCAGTACAGCCCACAGTTGCAGAGAGGACTTTGATTGTAGAGGGTCAGAACCTGAGACTAAGGACACAGACAGGGGCTGAGTCAGACAGGGATTTGGGATTTAGACTATAAACTTGGACTTTCTCTCAGAAGCTCTTTGGAACCCCCCCCTGCCCCCACCTTATTTCCCTACGACTGCTCATTTCTGTCTTGCTTTGGATCATTCACTCTTTTTTCTCTGTTTCTCTTCCATATCTGATGAGAGATTTCCAATTATAAAGTTGCTGTGACATCATCCTTTGTCAAACAATGAAATCTTTTCTTTTCTTTAAATTTGATCATCTGTCTGGTTCTTTACCCTCCTGTACCTCTCCCCAGAGGTACAGCCCTTCGAACATCACTCCTCCTCCCCTGCCCCCAGCCTCCTGTTTCTATATCATATCTTAAAATCCATACTGAGCTAATTTTCCTTGACATGTACACTCGGCAGTTATCTCAGCCAGCCTAACCACATTTGTCTCTAGACAGGGAGATGCAAGTGGCCCTCGTTGCTTTCTTCTACTTTTAGATCTTTCCTAGCTTCTATCCTGAGTTCCCTCTCTCTTCTCATACTGCCCATAGTCAGTCTACCCTGGAACCCATTCTACGGTCCCCAGATTTTCTCCCTTCTTTTGGGAGACTCATGGTCCAAATTAGAGACCCAGTCTTGCGACAAAGAAGGTTTCTGTATGGGGTCGGTCCAAGGGTACCAGATAGGGATTAGGTAAGAGTATGTCCAGCTCACTGCTCCACCAGTAACCAGCTGGCGACCTTAGGTAAATTAATTTATATCTCTTGTCCTTGCATCCTTCATCTTTAAACTAAAACAGTCCATAAAATCGGAACTGACTCCCATTAAATTTGGCTCAGACCCTTGTCCTACTCATGCCTCTCCCCAGGAGAAAAATCTAGAAGATCAAGAGAGAAATCCTTGAAGTGGAGGCTTTTATTGTTTTGGGTTCATTTCACAGGCAGGTTAGAGATTTGCAGTTGATCTTTTTCACCCCTAAATGTGTGCTAGTTTAAATACCAGAGCTTGTTTATATACATATACTCATGCAAGAATGACTAAGGATGATAAAATTGGAGTGTGTTGCTAAGAGCAGCTCTGCAATCAATAGAATTGCAATGGTAACAACACCAATACATATACTTAAAGAGACGGAAATTGCACTTCATTTGAAAGCGAGTTGGAACCACAATGGAGCAAGGTGGGATGAGGAGCTGGGCTGGCACAGAGTGGTACTGCACTTTGATGCTGATGCTGGGACCTTGGCATTCTGGTCTGCATTTCCAAAAATGCCTTCAACTACCCTGTTGTGTACCCCAGAGGAAGAGGAACTCCAGAGACCAGGAGGCGTCCAGTGAACAGAAAACCTTTCCTCCCGTCAACAAAGATTTTTTTAAAACAACAACATTTTAAAGAAAGATTTCTTTTGAGGGACTATATCAGTGGGTCTCACCCAGGCTGCATGTTAGAATCACTTGGAGAATTTTTTAAATTCCACAGAGCCACGAATTTTCCCTAATCAATTAAACCTGAATTTCTGGGAGTGGGATTTAGATAAGGATTGTTGGGAAAAGCTGTTCAGGTTATTTCAATGTGCAGCTGAGACTGAGGACCATTAGTTATAGTCCTTGCTTCTCAGAGAGTGGGGATACCTTGGAGGTGCTTATAGAAGACACAGTTGCTGACTCAGAATTCCAAAGGGTGGAGCTTGGGAATCTGCATTTCAAACAAATTCCCCCGATAACCCTGACAATGACATGAGATGAAAGATAAATCCAATAGCAAACGAAGAAAAGAATGGTGATAATAAATATCTACTTTTGATGACATGAATAATTATAGCCTTAATTAGTTAGTGATAATAGTGATGCTAGCACATTAAATCAAAAACTAGGACTGACTTTCATTGTTGGAGGCTTCCAAACAGCCCTACCTTTAGTCTCTCCATGGGTTTTGAACAAATTGAGACATAAAAGAGCCAAAATGAAGGCCATCTTTATTTCCACTGGAGCTGATTCTAGACTTGGCCAAGAGACGCAAATGGCCCATCACTATAACCCATGATGAGGTAGACCTGGGCATGGCAGGATGTGCCCCTACCCCTCTGACACTTGCTGGAGTACCTAGGCATGCCAGCTTGCCAAGGGTACTATGCCCAGGAAGAGAATTGTGGAGCTGAGCTCAGTGTATTTCATCATTTTCCCAAATTCAAGTAAATAGATCATTCTGCTGCTGCCTTATTATGGGATGGGGAAAGTCAGCTGTTTCCTAAGACAGTCTTTCCTGCATGGGAACTGGGAGCTCATTGGGCAACCCTAGAGATTATTTTTGGCCTCCCACCCCCATTTGTACTTCCATAGTTTAGATACTCGCTGTGCTCTTCTCTGAAAACTGTCCTCAGATTTTTTTTATTCATATCTAGCTTTTCTCTCCCAGGTACAGAAGATTCTGAAATGCTAGAACCAGGCCAGGGTATGGAGGTCTGGAGCCTAAGCTGAGGCTGGAAGTGAAGGAATGTTGGGCTTTCTCCCACCGCTGGAGTAACCAGCCCCCTGTATTCAATCCTTTAAATAATTAGAGCAATCTCTGTTTTTATGACTGGACCATGACTGATAGAGTTTCACATTTGTCACCTTATTTAATCCTCTCAGCAACTCAGAAATCTCGGCCTTTTCCTATATCCTTTTTGGGGCTTCCCAGATGGTGCAGTGGTAAATAATCCACCTGCAATGTGGAAGACCCAGATTCGATCCCTAGGTTGGGAAGATCCTCTGGAGTAGGAAATGGCAACCTAGTCCAGTAATCTTACCTGAAAAGTTCCATTCACAGAGGCGGCTGGCAGGCTACAGTCCATGAGATCACAAAGAGTCAACTGAACACACACATATATCCTTTTTACAGATAAGTCCATGGAGATGTTCAAAGGTTAAATTATTTTCCCAAGCTTATAATGTCTAGAAGTGCTGGAACCAAGCATTTAAACCCAGTTCTGTTTTAAATATATGCAAAATACATGATTTTCCCATCGTCTCATGTTCCACTCTCTGCACAGAATAAAGAACCAAGATAGGGGTTTTCTCTTGCTGCTAAAGATGCCAGAAGAAGTGTTCCACTGTGAGAAGCGGGGTGACCGAGCACAGCTGTTCGCTGCACACATCTCTAAACTCCTGCCCTTGTGCATTTCACTGTCGATAAACATCACACCATCATAGACCTTAGAGCGGGAAGGGCCTGAGCCAGATCATCTGGCCCGGCATCCTGCCTTCTGGCAGGCAACTGCTAATTATCTTTATTTTTCCAAATGAGCTGCCGGGCCCTGGGAGGTTGTGTGACTTGCCCAAGATGACACAGCGAGTAAATGATAGCTCAGGCCTGGGCCTCAGGACTTCTGGGGTGATTTCAGCTCTCTCCAAACACAGAGCCAAAGAAATCAGCTCAGAAGGAGAGGCTGGGAGACAGTTATCCCAGAATGCATCCAGAGGAGCTAAGGTTTTGCTTTACATCAGCCTTTCCCTTTGAGGGCAAGAGCAGAGAGAGCTGCTGGCCAAGGGGTTCCTTCCTGCCTTGTCGCCCTCCTTCTAATCCTCCTTGTTCACAGGAAACAGCCTTTCCCAGCCTGCCTGAATCAGGAGTGCAGAGGAAAGACTGAACAATTCCTAATCCCCGGCCAAGGGGTCTTAGGAAGACCCAGGCTGCATTGACAGTGTGTGATGCAGAAGACCGGGCACCTCTACCCTGCTCTCAGATCTCTAATTTCCAGCCATCCTGCAGCCTGGTTGGAATGAGGTCATTTTAGATAAATATACAGGAAATCACTTTGTCACTGTTATTTACAGTGTCAGACGATGGCAGATTAGAACGCAGTCTCTTACTTTAGCAAGCCTGGAGGAAGTGGGGCTGGGAAGAATCTCAGACCTCCACTCACAGGGAGTTAGAGACCCCTGTCAGTACGGGCTCAGTATTCACCTCTCCTCATGTGTTCTCTGCTTTGTTTCATAGGCTATTCCTTCTCTCTGCCTCCCTTTCTTCTGTTTTATTATTTTATTTTTATTTCTTTGTTTTAAACTTTTAGTTTCAGGTGTACAGCAAAGTGATTCAGTTATAAATATATGTGTATCCATTCTTTTTCAGGTTCTTTCCCCATATAGATTATTATTAAATATTGAGTAGAGGTCCCTGTGCTATATAGTAGGTCCTTGTTGATTATCTGTCTTATATATCAGAGAAGGCGATATAGTAGCGTGTATATGTTAATCCCAAACTCTTCTTTTACCCCTGTCCTCCCCTCCATGTTTCCCCTTTGTTTTTGGAGTTCTTTTATTTTATTGTTAGCATTATTATTATTATTATTTAACCTTTCTCTTTCTTTTTCTCAGTTTTCATTTTTCAGTTCTTTGACCATTTCTTCAGATATTATGTTACCTAAATACCCAGCTCTACCTACTATTGAATAATTGTGCAAATTTATGATATCCTCAAATGGATACTTGGCCTTCTCCATCCAAATCTACTCCTCTCACCACCTTTTCCATCTCAGCACACAGAAGCCCCATTTTCCATCTGTTCAGACCAAAAAACCTGGGTCACCCTTGACCTTTCTCTTTCTACCACACACCATATCCAATCCATTTGCAAACCTCATGGGATCCATCTTCAAAATATTCCCCAAATCCAATCACTTTTTAGTACATTCCAATTATTATCTTGGTCCAAGACTCTTAGCTGGGTTATTAAAATAGACTTAAAACTGGCCTCCCTGCTTCTTTTCCTTCCCCTATGGACTGTTCTCAACACAGCAACAGATCCTGTTAAAAACGGCCAGATTGTGTCTCCCTTCTGCTCCAGAATCTTCACTGGCTCACCGTTTCACTCAGAGTAAAAGCACTGGCCTTAGGATGATCTCTGAGGCCCCAAGAGAAAGAAGAGGCCCCTCTTCTTTCCTCCTCAGCCCATCACTCTGGTCCACCCAAAGTGACCTCCTTGCTGATCATTGAACAGACTTTACACACTCCCACCTTGGGACTTTTGTATCTGCTATTTCTTCTCTGTAAGATATCCACATGGCTTCCTCTTATAGTTCCTTCGAGTGTTTTCTCCACTGTTACCATCTCAGTGAGATCTTTTCTGAACACTCTGTTTAACGTTGTCAGCTTCTTCCTCACTCCTGAGCGCTCCCATCTACCTGGACTTTTGGCTTCTCTCCATAGCACACAGCATGATATAATGTCCGGTATGATTTTCTCTACCTTGCCCCATCCCCACCAGAATATTAGCTTCTTGAGCATAGATTTTTGTTTGGTTTGTTCAGTGCTTTGTCTTCCTTGGCTAGATAATTCCCTGCTGCATAACAGATGCTTAGTAAATGTGTGTTAAATGAAAGAATGAATAAGTGATTGAA
>NW_024070187.1:42412143-42516487 GCF_014754425.2 Oryx dammah | reverse complement strand
GAAATGCAATATGTAGTTTGTTAGGTTACCTGATAAAAGATCAATTTATAAAAGTTAATTGTGTCCCTTATTAATCAATAATGTTTGTCTAGAAGGCAAAGGGAAGTCACTCAGTCGTGTCTGACTCTTAGCGACTCCATGGACTGCAGCCTACCAGGCTCCTCCATCCATGAGATTTGCCAGGCAAGAGTACTGGAGTGGGGTGCCATTGCCAAATATCAATAAAACTCAATGAAATATATCCAGAATAATCTGACAAAGAATGCAAAATACTTTTATAAAGCAAAAATGTGAAGTTATTAATTGACCTAAAAGAAAAAATCTAAATCATGTAGAAAGATTGGTGTATGCTATCGGGTGACTGAAATTCATGTCTAAAGGGTCAGTTCCAAATTTTATCAATTGATTTAATATAATCCTAAAAAATTCAACTTAATATTTTTACAAAACTGAAACATTATTCCAAATTTAAAAGAAAGATGAGAGCTCTACATAGACTGTATTAAAAAGAATAGCAATAAGAGAAAATTCTTTCTGGGAAGTTATGTTGCAAAGCCATCATAAAAAAAGAGGAGAGGAAAGAAAAATATATAAATATTGTGATAAAACAGAAATCTAGGAGAAAGAGCTTAAAATAAATACCATTTATATATTACCATTTGATTTAAATCATTGAGGAAGGAAAACTGGTTCAGTTTATAGAAAATAAAAAGAAACCTTGATCCCTTGCTTACACAATATAAAAAACCACCCTCTACCCTGTATCACATGTGGATTAAGCACTCAAATGTGAAAAAAATCTATAAAGCTCTTAGATGAAAAATAGGAGACATATTTGTCTCTAGAGGTGATAAAGACCTTCCCAAACAAGACAGCAAAAGCAAAACATAAGAAGAAAAATAGGTAACTGTGACTACTTAAAAATAAAGACTATCTTCTTAAGGAAACTACTGATAAGGTTGATGATAGATAGTAGACTGGGAAAATTACTCCCAACATCAAAAGACAACATAGGATTAATATTGAATGTAAAAGAAACTCCTGCAAGCCAAGGAGAAAAGATAAGAAAAAAGTAACTGATTAAAAAAAAAGAAACTAGTTAAAAGATGCAAATAAGGAACTAATAGAAAATAAAATCAATAAATCATTACTGTTAGCAATAGTATTAAAGTCCTTCCTACTATTATTAAGACTATTTGTGTGGAGAAGCAAAAGACCTCAAGGGAATGTAGTGTAGTAGTTTTGAGAATGGAACTGAGCTGTACATTGATGGCATAGAACTGTCCCCAGAGCTGTTCAGACTATTTTGGAATTTCTGTGCATTTGAAGGCCCATACACCTCTCCACAGAGCAAGGACTGAATAACAGAAAAGTGACAGATGATACTTAATAGCCAAGAAGATGATCTTGATGACCATTGGGAGCATTTTCTGGGCTTTTCAGAAAAGGTCAGTAAAGGACTGGGAAAGGTTCTTAAAAAACACGTTTAGAGGCATTGCAATAATCTATAGGGGAAAAAACCAAATGAATGTCATTTGGTGCTGTTGTAAACTAACCTTTTTACATATTAGGTTTAGTCTGGGAAATCTGAAGTCTACTAGCTGCTGCTGCTACTGCTGCTAAGTCGCTTCTAAGTGTCCAACTCTGTGTGACCCCATGGATGGCAGTCCACCAGGCTCCTCTGTCCCTGGGATTCTCCAGGCGAGAATACTGGAGTAGGTTACCATTTCCTTCTCCCCTACTAGTGCTAGATGTTAGTTACTGGATACTTAATGCTAATGCTATAAAGTGGAATAGAGTATGGACTCCATCCTCTGAGGATTGGAAACTTTCTTGTTTCTTTAAAAGAAATTATCATTATACTTTTAAGTTAGCTAAAGTCGCATTAATGAGCTAACAACTCTATCATCAGTAGCTATAAATGTTACTGTCTGGTGGTGATGAAAATAATGAACTACAGGCAAATTAAAAAAAAAAAAAGACTTCAAGTTTGGGGCTGGCAAAAGGGTAAAAGAAATGTTTACCTTAAGAATTAAATTAATTCATTTATTTTTTGTGCTTGTGATTTAGACATTTATTCTCTTTACCATGGCTAATTTTCAGATTTCTGGTATTCCAGAGCTGACAAGGACCTTAAGTTACCCCGTCCTCACTCACTAATGATACATTTAAGTATTGAAATGGATTATAATTTATTATGGGCTTTCCTTTGTGGCTCAGCTGGTAAAGAATCTGCCTGCAATGCAGGAGACTTGGGTTCGATCCCTGGGTTGCAAAGATCCCCTGGAGAAGGGAAAGGCTACCCAAGCCACTATTCTGTCTTAAGAGAATTCCATGGACTGTATAGTCAAAGGGGTCACAAAGAGTCAGACATGACTGAGCGACTTTCACTTTCACTCATAGCTCAGTTGGTAAAGCATCCACCTGCAATCCAGGAGACCCCAGTTGGTTTCCTGGGTTGGGAAGATCCCCTGGAGAAGGGATAGGCTACCCACTTCAGTATTCTTGGGCTTCCCTTGTAGCTCAGCCGGTAAAGAATTCACCTGCAATGTGGGAGACCTGGGTTGGATCCCTCAGTTGGGAAGATCCCCTGAAGAAGGGAAAGACTACCCACTCCAGTATTCTGGCCTGGAGAATTCCATGGACTGTATAGTCCATGGGGTTGCAAAGAATCGGAGGTGACTGAGTGACTTTCACTTTCACTAATTTATTATATTAATATAAAATATAACTCATCCAAATCCCAGCTGTCTATTTTTATAGAAGTTTACAAGCTGATCTTAAAATTCATATAGAAATGCAAGGCACCTGGAAGAGCCAGACAATCTTGAAAGACCAAAGTTAAAGAAATTCCAATTTCAAACCTTAGTGCAGTACTAACATATGGATAGATATATATTTCAATGAAATAGAAGTGAGAGTTCAGAAATAAAGCCATGCACATTTGCTTGATTGATTTCTGAGAGAGGTACCAAGATAATTCAATAGAGAGAGAATAGTGTTTCAGTGATGTGAAACAACTAGACACCCACATGCAAAATAATGAAATTGAACACACACTTCACATCATATACACAAAATTAACTCAAAATGGATCATAGACCTAAATATAAGGGCTAAGGCTATAAAACTCACAGAAGAAATCTCAAAAGTAAGGGTTTGCAACCTTGGACTGGACATGGTACCCAAAGCACAAACGAATAGAAACTAAATTGAATTTTTAAAAAAAATTGTTCTGATACCATTAAGAGTTTGAAAAGGCAAGTCATAGAACAGGAGAAAAAAATTTTGGAAATCATATTTCCAATGAGAGACTTTTATCCAGAATATAAAGTACCCTTATAATTTAGAATAAAAAGACAACCCAATTAAAAAAAAATGGCAGACTACTTTTCTAAGATATTGGAAGCATTGCACGTTTTTGGTAGAAATGCAGTCACTTTGCCGAAGAGTTTGGTAGTTTTTCAAAGGTAAACATAAGTATACCATACGACTTAGCAATTCTACTTCTAATATACACCAAATAAAAAGAAAATCATAAAGCAACATAACACTTGTATAGTTCACAGCAGCATTATTTATACTTATCAAAAAATTATTTTTTTTAATTTATTTATTTATTTTTAATTTTTACTTTACAATTCTGTATTGGTTTTGGCATAGATTGACATGAATCCACCACAGGTGTACATGCGTTCCCAAACATGAGCCCCCCTCCCACCCCCCTCCCCACAACATCTCTCTGGGTCATCCCCGCGCGTCAGCCCCAAGCGTGTCATATCCTGCATCAGACATAGACTGGCATTTCGATTCTTACATGATATTATACATGTTTCAATGCCATTCTCCCAAATCATCACACCCTCTCCCTCTCCCTCTGAGTCCAAAAGTCCGCTATACACATCTGTGTCTTTTTTGCTGTCCTGCACACAGGGTCATCATTGCCATCTTCCTAAATTCCATATATATGTGTTAGTATACTGTATTGGTGTTTTTCTTTCTGGCTCACTTCACTCTGTATAATCGGCTCCAGTTTCATCCATCTCAGCAGAACTGATTCAAATGTATTCTTTTTAATGGCTGAGTAATATTCCATTGTGTATATGTACCACAGCTTTCTTATCCATTCATCTACTGATGGACATCTAGGTTGTTTCCATGTCCTGGCTATTATAAACAGTGCTGCAATGAACATTGGGGTACATGTGTCTCTTTCAATTCTGGTTTCCTCTGTGTGTATGAAACAAACGATGTTTATCTACTGATGGATGGATATACTGAAGGTAGTTTATTCACATAATGAAATATTTATTTACTCAGCAAACATAGGAATGAAGTATAAATACATGCTACAACATGGATAAACCTTGAAAACATCATACTAAGTGAAAGAGGATAGTCACACATGTAGTATATTGTATGATATTATTTATGCAAGATGTCCAGAAAAGACAAATTTATGGAGACAGATGGTAAATTAGTGATTGTTTAGAGCTGAGGATTGGAGTGGGGGATGGGGAGTGACTGCTAGTGAGTATGAGGTCTTGTTTTGGAGTGATGAAAATATTCTAGAGCTAGATTTTAGCAATGGCTTCACTGTGATTACCTTATAAACCTATGAATGATATATTTGAAATGAATTTTATGGTATGTGAATTATATCTCAATAAAACTTTTTAAATGTGTAACTCATCCTTTTAGATTGCTTATATCATTTGAGGACCTGATTTCATCATTTAATATATTTTCTATCCCTCCCAATTAATATTGATTGCAAATATGATATGTATGGCATCAAAATCTTCCAATCATTGACAAAAAATGCAAACCAGAATAACGACATTAGTAACTTTTCACTACACTGGTATTAATCACTGATTCTTGCCCATGTTCATTTCATAAGGTAAATCATTCATTCATTTATTTATGAGCACCTATTATAAGAGAGGCATTATATTAACTGATGAGTATAAAAGGACGTGAAGTGCCTGCTCCCTGCCCTTTAAGAGAAAACAGCCTCTAATGTGAGTCAGACAAATAAAAGATAAGTCTCAAAAGAGTTGAAAATGTGAGGATGTCTTTGGCTGTAATCAATAGAAATCAGCTTTAGTTAATTTAATTAAAGTTTCTGTGAAGGCTGTGGAGTTGCTCACAGTACTAAAAGGGAATTTGAGTAACTAAGGCTTCTAAATGGAGAGGAGCCAGAGGGACTCCTTGATAAAAGTCAGGGGCCGGTCAGTGGTTTTGTCAGGTCGCCAGCGCTGGTGTTAATCAGCTCTAACCATTCTCCATCCCCATGGCTCTCCACTCAAGATCTCAGTTTCCAAGAGAGTAAGCTCAGTTGGACTAGCTTTATCTCAACTCACCAGTTCGCTAGGGGAAAGCAGAGCATTCTGGATGGCAAACCACCCAACAATTCATATCACTCAGAAAAGAAAATTAGAAAAAGAGGGCATGAATTTTGAGCAGGCAAAAAAAAAAAAAAAAAAAAAAAAAAAACAACCAGAAGTGACCACTAAAATAACTCTATATCAGGAGAATGTAGAAGTATATAGTGTTAGCACTGGAATAGCCCTGAGGGATTTAGGAGTTTTTCTGTTGGAAGTGGTGCTTTAATGAAAATATAAAAACAAATTATCTGTGTGAAGTATGTAGCAAGAAGCTAGGGTGGGAAATCAAGAGGCATTTTACATGAATGAAATAATATGTGTTGAAATACACACAGGTTTGAAAATCCATGAGTTGTTGAAAGAATTGGAAATTACTTTTTCAATAGGGGATATGAATATGCCTAAGTAAAGGAGGAGGAAATGGAAACCCACTCCAGTATTCTTGCCTGCAAAATCCCATGGACAGAGGACCCAGGCTGACCACAGTCCACGAGGTTGCAAAAAGTCAGACACAACTAAGCAAACACACTCACGCAAGGAAGTTAGGTTGTGAAAGTCTCATGTCTCACTGGGATGGAGTCTGACGTTTATTTTGGAATTCAGGAGACTCATCTAGAACCCCCAAGCAGGTATGAGATATGACTATATCTGCAATTTAAAAATTCTGGCTACTGTGAATAGAGTGATTGGCGGGCTGAAAGAGGCAGAAAGACTGGTGAGGAGGTTTCTTTAAGGCTATAGTTGATGCTTGGAAAGAAGATGCATTAGAGGGTAGTGATAAAGATGTAAAAAGGGCTATGCACAAGAGATGTATAGAATAAAGAAGTCGAGGGCTAGGTGAGTAACTGGATATGGATTTGGGAGGGAGTTGTGGAAAGGAAGACGGGAGCCCAGACTGTCACCTTGAGTTCAGGTCTAGGGGACTACTTGAATTTCTCAGGAAGACTTTCCACTGTTAGGCTTACTAGAGTAGCTCTTTAGGATCCCTTGTTTGTGACTGTCCTCTCTTTTACGACAATATGGAGACTGCAAGTCCCTCACATATAGCTTTGACCCTCATGTTCTAGGAATCCCTATTCTGATCCTATCATATTTGTTTCAGAGCCTTTAGAGTCCTTGGGGGTTAAAGCCTTGACCATCTTGTTTCCTCTGACACAATGCTTTTTTGTAGAGGCTTTGTTGTTTTAGTACCTGAGGTAAACCTAAAAGATGCTGTGCCTTGGTTGTTCATGCAGCCCTGAAACATTTTTTTTCAAAGGCAAGATAGAACACTCCCAGTGCAATGCCAACAAATCTTATTCCTTTGGATAGTGCAGTGTGCCTGGCTGTGCTGGCAGTGTGGTATAACTTTGGGTTGCTGCCAACAGGATGAAATTCAAACTGGCCATTCGGAACTGAAAGGTTCTCTCTTACGGTACGAATCCACTGATCCAGGAGTGCAATTTTAACTTTCTAATCAATTCAAGCAAATGACCTTTCATCAAATGGAATCACCAGGTTAGAGGGGATGCCGAGAAGTCGCTTAGTCTACGCCATCTGCATTCAGGCAAGACTTAACATGAGTCCATGGAAAAATGAAAATGTTTAGGTTGTTCATAAGACACCCACTGGAGCAGTCCCTAAGGTGTCAGTGTTCTGAGTCTTGTACAGCCAGGAAGGCTTTCTAAGGATGATACATGGTTTTCCCCTGTCTCGAGCCATTTTCCTCTTGTTCTGGACTCATTAGAAGTAAGGGAATCTGCTTCTTGTCACTCACACACTTCTTCATATACTTGAGAACTATTATTAATTCCTTATTCAGCCTTCCTTTCTGTGGGCTAAATAAACTCTTTTAGCCTTTCCTCAGAGGGGATATTAGTCAAACCTTTCATCATTTTAGTTGCTGTCTTCTGGACTGCCTCCAAATTTTCCATAGCACATTTTATCTGGAAGAGCTGAAATGGAATGCAGTTGGGTAAAAACATCATTAATTCAGATCCTTCCAATTTGAAATTTGTGATAATTCAGACAGGGAATTGCATAACTAACTCTCCCTTGATTGTGTAAGTTCAAGGCAAAACAGATCAGGAGGAGGAGGAGGAGAAACTGTGGAAAATACTCAGATTCTCCTGGGAGCTGTTTTTTCCCAAGTGTGTAAGTGTACCTTCCCACCAAGCCACCTGTAGGCCAAGTGTTACCTGGACACATCGGCAAGTTCCCTAAAGACACCCACTAAGCTGCAGAGCAAGGGTAGATTGAATTGTTGTCCCTGTAGCTGTATATTCTCTCTCCTGTGAATGTGCTTATTGGGCTAAAAGGCTTAAATTTATCAGTCTGATGCTGTTCCAAAATTCTAGTCTATAAATCACCATGTTTTCTGTAAGTATTCTAAAATAACACAATTATATTTCAATTTGGTGTTGGGCTTTTAACCAACTCCGGTAGCTATTCTTTATGAATCTCTATGATAATTCTTATTTTGTGTGCAAAGATCACACTAATCCACATTTAATTCCAAAATAGGTTCACCTTGCAAGTCCAAGCTATTCATCCATTTACTCACTGAATGAATATCTATTTCATCTATTGTGTGTCCAGGCATAACTGTATTAGCTATTTTCAAAGAAGAGTAAGTAGCCGCTGTCCTCACGGCCTTTTTTCCTGGGAGTGAATATTATAATACAGGTATCCAGAAGGGTCATTGAGAAGAGGATAAGCGAAAACAAGTGATCTCTGGAGAGGCCATGGAAAGCTATAGGACAAAGGGATCTTCTGGAGAGGTGAGTATATCTCAAAAAAGGAGCAAGACTTTTCCAAATGGACAATGTAGAGCTTGTACAATGTCATAGAAGTCTAAATTCTTCATTGTAGGAGGCGGTCCTAAGATGGCGGAGGAATAGGATGGGAAGACCACTTTCTCCCTCACAAATTCCTCAAAAGATCATTTCAACGCGGAGCAAACTCCACAAAACAACCTCTGAATGCAGGCAGAGGACATCAGGCAACCAGAAAAGCAGATCATTGTCTTCAAAAACAGGTAGGAAAAAATATAAAAGACGAGAAAAGAGACAAAGGAGGTGGGGAGGGAGCTCCGTCCTGGGAAGGGAAGCCCGTCCCGGGAAGGGAATTCTAAGAAGAGAGGTTTCCAAACACAAGGAAACACTCTCCCTGCCGAGTCTGTGGAGAGCCTTCGAAACACAGAGGGCAATATAACAGGAAGGAAAAACAAATAAATAATTAAAACCAACAGATTACAAGCCCAAAAGTAACTCCCCCAGCGGAAAAGCAGCGCAGACGCCTGCATCCGCCACTAGCAAGTGGGGGCAGGGCAGGGAAGCGTGGGAGGCACGGGCTGCTGTGCTTGGTAAGAATCGGGCAGAAACGCCCCATGCGTAACCAGAGCGATCGAACTTGGGCGAGCAAACCAGACTGGGGGATAGCTACCACACGAAGAGCTCCAACATAAGACCCCGCCAGGACCGCGCACAGAACAAAGGATGGAAGGGAAATAGCTGGCTGCAGACCATCCCCCGCCAGGGACAGGCAGCCAGAGCCGTAAGAGCTGGAAAGAGGCAATCACAGCCCCGGAGAGACTTTACCTAACAAACTGCAGGCAGGCTTCTTTGCTGAGATTTCTGGGGATGCTAGACAGTCACCATCCGCCTCACGAGGAGCACCAGCAGTACACCCAGAAAACTGAGCAGTAGAGACAGAGAAGGGGACAAGTCGCGGCGACCGCGCTTGCCTAGCTCCTGAGTTGCTCGGACCTGGGAGGGGCGCAGGGCGCAGTCCCAGCCAAGTCTGTGCCTCTGAGGGCTACCTGGGCGCCAAACCTGAGCAGCTTGGACCAGGGAGGTGCGCGCAGCCTGGGGCCGGCCTCAGACGGTTCCCGGCTGAGCACCGTGGAGCCGGAGCAGTTTGTTCACCATGGAGGGGGACAGGTCCAGCGGGGCTGAGACGCTGTGTGCCCACAACAGTGCTATTTGTTTGCAGCATCCCCCCCTCCCAACAGCGCGACTGAACTAGTGAGCCTAAAAAAAAAAAAAAAGTGTCCACCACCGCCCCCCTGTGTCAGGACGGAACTGAGACACTGAAGAGACCAGCAAACAGAAGAAGTCAAACAGAGGTAACCGCCTTGGAAGTGACCCCACACAGCCCATAACATCAGAGAAGGGCCAGATATATCTTCAATATTTTTACAATCATTCCTTATTTTTTTTTTCTTTTTGCTTTTTTTTTTCTAACTTTTTTTTAAATTGTTAAGTCTTCTATTTCTCCTCTAATTTTTAATTTCTATAACTTACTATTACTTTTCAAAAAAAAAAAAAAAGACTCTACTTTTTTAAGGCAAACACCATATATAGTCTTTGTGAGGTTGTTGTTGCTATTCTTTTTTAATCTTGGGTTTTTTTTTTTCTTTTTTTTCTTCTTTTTTTTTCTTTTTTCTTTTTTTCTTTCTTTCTTCTGCTTCTTCTCTTTAATATTGTATTTTTGAAAATCCAACCTCTACTCTAGGTTTTTTAATCTTTGCTTTTTGGTTTTTGTTGTCAATTTTGTACATTTCAAAACCCAATTTTTACCTGACAGCGAGATTACTGGCTTGACCACTCTCTCCTCCTTTTGGACTCTCCTTTTTCTCCACCAGGTGGCCTCTGTCTCTCCCCACCCCACCCCCCGCCCCATCTTTTCTATATCCAACTCTGTGATTCTCTGTGTATTCTAGATGGTGGAGAACACCTAAGGAACTGATTACTGGCTGGACTTGTCTCTCTCCTTTTCATTACTCTCTCTTACCCTCCTGGCCACCTCTGTCTACTTCCTCCCTCTCTTCTTCCCTGTATAACTCCGTGAATACCTCTGAGTGGTCCAGACTATGGAGCGCACATAAGGAAGTGACTATTGACTAGCTTGCTCTCTCCTCTTTTGATCTCACCACATCTCATTCCAGTCACCTCTAACTACCCCCTCCCTCTTCTCTTCTCCATGTAACCCAGTGAACCTCTCTGGGTGTCCCTCAATGTGGAGAAACCTTTCATCTTTAACCTAGATGTTTTATCATCGGTGCATATAGATGGAGAAGTCTAGAGACCACTGTAAAAATAAAACCGAAAATCAGAAGCAGGAGGCTTAAGGCCAAAGCTTGAGAACATCAGAGAACTCCTGAATTCAGGGAACATTAAGCAATAGGAGCTCATCAAACGCCTCCATACCTACACTGAAACAAAGCTCCACCCAAGGGCCAACAAGTTCCAGAACAAGACATATCACACAAATTCTCCAGCAACACAGGAACACATCCCTGAGCTTCAATATACAGGCAGCTCAAAGTTACTCCAAAACTTTAGATGTCTCATAACCCATTACTGGTCACTCCACTGCACTCCAGAGAGAAGAAACCCAGCTCCACCCACCAGACCTCCAACACAAGCCTCCCTAACCAGGAAACCTTGACAAGCCACTGATACAACCCCACCCACAGTGAGAAAGCTCCACAATAAAGAGAACGACACAAATTCCCAGAATATAAAAAGGCCATCCCAAACGCAGCAATATAGCCAAGATGAAGAGACAGAGGAATACTCAGCAGGTAAAGGAACAGGAGAAATGCCCACCAAACCAAACAAAAGAGGAAGAGATAGGGAATCTACCTGAGAAAGAATTCCGAATATTGATAGTGAAAATGATCCAAAATCTTGAAATCAAAATGGAATCACAGATAAATAGCCTAGAGACAAGGATTGAGAAGATGCAAGAAAGGTTTAACAAGGACCTAGAAGAAATAAAAAAGAGTCAATATACAATGAATAACGCAATAAATGAGATCAGAAACACTCTGGAGGCAACAAATAGTAGAATAACGGAGGCAGAAGATAGGATTAGTGAAATAGAAGATAGAATGGTAGAAATAAATGAATCAGAGAGAAAAAAAGAAAAACGAATTAAAAGAAATGAGGACAATCTCAGAGACCTCCAGGACAATATGAAACTCTCCAACATACGAATTATAGGAGTCCCAGAAGAAGAAGACAAAAAGAAAGACCATGAGAAAATCCTTGAGGAGATAATAGTTGAAAACTTCTCTAAAATGGGGAAGGAAATAATCACCCAAGTCCAAGAAACCCAGAGAGTTCCAAATAGGATAAACCCAAGGCGAAACACCCCAAGACACATATTAATCAAATTAACAAAGATCAAACACAAAGAACAACTATTAAAAGCAGCAAGGGAAAAACAACAAATAACACACAAGGGGATTCCCATAAGGATAACAGCTGATCTCTCAATAGAAACTCTTCAGGCCAGGAGGGAATGGCAAGACATACTTAAAGTGATGAAAGAAAATAACCTACAGCCCAGATTACTATACCCAGCAAGGATCTCACTCAAATATGAAGGAGAAATCAAAAGCTTTACAGACAAGCAAAAGCTGAGAGAATTCAGCACCACCAAACCAACTCTCCAACAAATTCTAAAGGATATTCTCTAGACAGGAAACACAAAAAGGGAGTATAAACCCGAACCCAAAATAATAAAGTAAATGGCAACTGGATCATACTTATCAATAATTACCTTAAACGTAAATGGATTGAAAGCCCCAACCAAAAGGCAAAGGCTGGCCGAATGGATACAAAAACAAGAACCCTCTATATGCTGCTTACAAGAGACCCACCTCAAAACAAGGGACACATACAGACTGAAAGTGAAGGGTTGGAAAAAGATATTCCATGCAAATAGAGACCAAAAGAAAGCAGGAGTGGCAATACTCATATCCGATAAAATAGACTTTAAAACAAAGGCTGTGAAAAGAGACAAAGAAGGCCACTACATAATGATCAAAGGAGCAATCCAAGAAGAAGATATAACAATTATAAATATATATGCACCCAATATAGGAGCACCACAATATGTAGGACAAATGCTAACAAGTATGAAAGGGGAAATTAACAACAACACAATAATAGTGGGAGACTTTAATACCCCACTCACACCTATGGACAGATCAACTAAACAGAAAATTAACAAAGAAACGCAAACTTTAAATGATACATTAGACCAGTTAGACCTAATTGATATCTATAGGACATTTCACCCCAAAACAATGAATTTCACCTTTTCCTCAAGTGCTCATGGAACCTTCTCCAGGATAGATCACATCCTGGGCCATAAATATAACCTTGATAAATTCAAAAAAATCAAAATCATTCCAAGCATCTTTTCTGACCATAATGCACTAAGATTAGATCTCAATTACAGGAGGAAACCTATTAAAAATTCCAACATGTGGAGGCTGAACAACACGCTTCTGAATAACCAACAAATCACAGAAGAAATCAAAAAAGAAATAAAAATATGCATAGAAACTAATGAAAATGAAAATTAAAACACAACAACCCAAAACCTGTGGGACACTATAAAAGCAGTGCTAAGAGGAAAGTTCATAGCAATACAGGCATACCTCAAGAAACAAGAAAAGAGTCAAATAAATAACCTAACTCTACACCTAAAGCAACTAGAAAAGAAAGAATTGGAGAACCCCAGAGTTAGCAGAAGGAAAGAAATCTTAAAAATTAGGGCAGAAATAAATGCAAAAGAAACAAAAGAGACCATAGCAAAATCAACAAAGCAAAAAGCTGGTTCTTTGAAAGGATAAATAAAATTGACAGACCATTAGCCAGACTCATCAAGAAACAAAGAGAGAAAAATCAAATCAATAAAATTAGAAATGAAAATGGAGAGATCACAACAGACAACACAGAAATACAAAAGATCATAAGAGACTACTATCAGCAATTATATGCCAATAAAATGGACAACCTGGAAGAAATGGACAAATTCTTAGAAAAGTACAATTTTCCAAAACTGAACCAGGAAGAAATAGATAATCTTAACAGACCCATCACAAGCATGGAAATTGAAACTGTAATCAGAAATCTTCCAGCAAACAAAAGCCCAGGTCCAGACGGCTTCACAGCTGAATTCTACCAAAAATTTTGAGAAGAGTTAACACCTATCCTACTCAAACTCTTCCAGAAAATTGCAGAAGACGGGAAACTTCCAAACTCATTCTATGAGGCCACCATCACCCTAGTACCAAAACCTGACAAAGATACTACAAAAAAGGAAAACTACAGGCCAATATCACTGATGAACATAGATGCAAAAATCCTCAACAAAATTCTAGCAATCAGAATTCAACAACACATTAAAAAGATTGTACACCATGACCAAGTGGGCTTTATCCCAGGGATGCAAGGATTCTTCAACATCCGCAAATCAATCAATGTAATTCACCACATTAACAAATTGAAAAATAAAAGCCATATGATTATCTCAATAGATGCAGAGAAGGCCTTTGACAAAATTCAACATCCATTTATGATAAAAACTCTCCAGAAAGCAGGAATAGAAGGAACATACCTCAACATAATAAAAGCTATATATGACAAACCCACCGCAAACATTATCCTCAATGGTGAAAAATTGAAAGCATTTCCCCTAAAGTCAGGAACAAGACAAGGGTGCCCACTTTCACCACTACTATTCAACATAGTTCTGGAAGTTTTAGCCACAGCAATCAGAGCAGAAAAAGAAATAAAAGGAATCCAAATTGGAAAAGAAGAAGTAAAACTCTCACTGTTTGCAGATGACATGATCCTCTACATAGAAAACCCTAAAGACTGTACCAGAAAATCACTAGAGCTAATTAATGAATATAGTAAAGTTGCAGGATATAAAATCAACACACAGAAATCCCTTGCATTCCTATACACTAATAATGAGAAAGTAGAAAAAGAAATTAAGGAAACAATTCCATTCACCATTGCAACAAAAAGAATAAAATACTTAGGAATATATCTACCTAAAGAAACTAAAGACCTATATATAGAAAACTATAAAACACTGATGAAAGAAATCAAAGAGGACACTAATAGATGGAGAAATATACCATGCTCATGGATCGGAAGAATCAATATAGTGAAAATGAGTATACTACCCAAAGCAATTTACAAATTCAATGCAATCCCTATCAAGATACCGGTGATATTTTTCACAGAACTAGAACAAATAATTTCAAGATTTGTATGGAAATACAAAAAGACACGAATAGCCAAAGCAATCTTGAGAAAGAAGAATGGAACTGGAGGAATCAACCTGCCTGACTTCAGGCTCTACTACAAAGCCACAGTCATCAAGACAGTATGGTATTGGCACAAAGACAGAAATATAGATCAATGGAACAAAATAGAAAGCCCAGAGATAAATCCACACACATATGGACACCTTATCTTTGACAAAGGAGGCAAGAATATACAATGGAGTAAAGACAATCTCTTTAACAAGTGGTGCTGGGAAAACTGGTCAACCACTTGTAAAAGAATGAAACTAGATCACTTTCTAACACCGCACACAAAGATAAACTCAAAATGGATTAAAGATCTAAATGTAAGACCAGAAACTATAAAACTCCTAGAGGAGAACATAGGCAAAACACTCTCCGACATAAACCACAGCAGGATCCTCTATGATCCACCTCCCAGAATTCTGGAAATAAAAGCAAAAACAAACAAATGGGACCTAATTAAAATTAAAAGCTTCTGCACAACAAAGGAAAATATAAGCAACGTGAAAAGACAGCCTTCCGAATGGGAGAAAATAATAGCAAATGAAGCAACTGACAAACAACTAATCTCAAAAATATACAAGCAACTCCTGCAGCTCAATTCCAGAAAAATAAACGACCCAATCAAAAAATGGGCCAAAGAACTAAATAGACATTTCTCCAAAGAAGACATACGGATGGCTAACAAACACATGAAAAGATGCTCAACATCACTCATTATTAGAGAAATGCAAATCAAAACCACAATGAGGTACCACTTCACACCAGTCAGAATGTCTGCGATCCAAAAATATGCAAGCAATAAATGCTGGAGAGGGTGTGGAGAGAAGGGAACCCTCCTACACTGTTGGTGGGAATGCAAACTAGTACAGCCACTATGGAGAACAGTGTGGAGATTCCTTAAAAAATTGCAAATAGAACTGCCTTATGACCCAGCAGTCCCACTGCTGGGCATACACACTGAGGAAACCAGAATTGAAAGAGACACATGTACCCCAATGTTCATTGCAGCACTGTTTATAATAGCCAGGACATGGAAACAACCTAGATGTCCATCAGCAGATGAATGGATAAGAAAGCTGTGGTACATATACACAATGGAGTATTACTCAGCCGTTAAAAAGAATACATTTGAATCAGTTCTGATGAGATGGATGAAACTGGAGCCAATTATACAGAGTGAAGTAAGCCAGAAAGAAAAACACCAATACAGTATACTAACACATATATATGGAATTTAGGAAGATGGCAATGATGACCCTGTATGCAGGACAGCAAAAAAGACACAGATGTGTATAATGGACTTTTGGACTCAGTGGGAGAGGGAGAGGGTGAGATGACTTGGGAGAATGGCATTGAAACATGTATAATATCATGTAAGAATCGAATTGCCAGTCTATGTCTGATGCGGGATATGGCACGCTTGGGGCTGGTGCGTGGGGATGACCCAGGGAGATGTTGTGGGGAGGGGGGTGGGAGGGGGGTTCAGGTTTGGGAGCACATATACACCCATGGTGGATTCATGTCAATGTATGCCAAAACCAATACAGAATTGTAAAGTAAAATAAAAAATAAATTAAAAAAAAAATAAATTCTTCATTGTATGGAGGCAGTTTAATTAGATTATACTTATGGCTATTATAGTTACTGAGTAATTTTGCTATGAAAGTTCTGAAAAGGCAGTCTTGCTTCCCTTGGTGTGTGCATCCTAATGGTTTTGAAGAGGGAAAAGAATCCATGCTTGAATCCAAAACATACTAAGACATCAGCTATATTAAATGAAGTATAGACCAAATATCTTTGTTAATTGGTGACAATGGGTAGATTGAAGGAGGCCGTTCAGATGTCTAGCAAGAACGTGTTTCCTAAGATGCAGAATTTAACCCTCTGTACTGAGTAAGGCTAGAAAACCCTAGGTGTTACAAAATAGAGACAAACCCTTTTCTCTGGGTTTATTTGAAAGAGATAAAGTTTCTTTCTAGATAGGGAGACACCAAGAGAACCCAGAATCAGCTGATCCATAACGGGCCCAGGTCTTTATCCTAGATTTAACTGTCAGGAAACTTAGGGAGCCTAAGAGTCCAGAAGTCTCTCTCTAAAAGAAATAATGAAGATTGTGGGGAAGAGATTCCAGCTGGACATAAACTGTCCCATTGTCCATAGTCTGGTTATGAGATTCTAGAAAACCAGCACAACTCCTTAATCTAATCAAGTGCATTATAGCTCTCTGTTCATTTGAGAATCACTGGAGAGAGTCTTAGGAATATTACAAGGTGAAGGGTCAAATCAGTGAAATTTAGAATGTAATTCTCTCCCTTATTAAATAAATATCCTTGAATAAGTGACCCAACTTCTATGTAGAAAATGTGGATATAGCAATACCTACTTTATAGGGTTGCTATAAGGCTTAAATGAATCAATGTATCTAACATATCTAGCTACTTATTTATTTAAATTTTTATTGGCATACAGTTGATTTACAATATTGTGTTTCTGCTGTACACCAAAGTGAATCTGTTATACATGTACATACATGCATATATATATATATATATACACTCTTTTTTTTAGATTATTTTCCTGTGTAGATCATTTCAGAGTATTAAGTAGAATTCCCTGTACTATACAGTAGATCCTTATTACTTATCTATTTCATATATAGCAGTGTGTATATGTCCATCCCAATTTCCCAGTTTATCCCTCCTCCTTCTTCTTTTCCCCCTGGTAACCATAAGTTTGCTTTTTTTTTTTTTTTTTTTAACATCTGTGACTCTATTTCTGTTTTGTAAATAAGTTCATTTGTACCATGTTTAGATTCTACATATAAGCAATATCATATGGTATTTGTCTTTTTCTGTCTGACTTACTTGACTCAGTATAACAATTTCTAGGTCCATCCATGCTGCTGAAAATGGTATTATTTTGCTCTTTTTATGACTAATATTCCATTGTATATATACATGGTGTGCTGAAGTCCATGGGGCTGCAAAGAGTCAGACATGACTCAATAACTGAACAACAACATTTGTAAATGAGGCTCAGCACACAGGTGCTAGACAAGTGCTTACTTTTACTAACTGTGTTTCTGTCTAATATCTAAAGGCCACATGACATGGCAGTTTTATTCATTCTTTCATCAACTCAAAATTAAGAAGCAATATGCACCATATCCCACTGCACAAAAGATTACACCAACGCTTCTCAGAACTTCATGGGCAACCGGTCATTTGGGGATTTTATTTGAAGCCGATTTCATTCAATGAGTCTGGGATAGAGTGCCGAGATTCTTTAGTTGTTCAAGTTCCCAGATGACTTCGCTATTGCTGAATGGTGGATCATATTTTATATAGAGTGAGCATAGACACTTGTGCCATGGATCTATAAATCCATTTGGGTGGATCTAAAGAAACAGACTTAAGTGCTGCTTCCAGGTACTGACATGTGGGTTTGGCTACCATGGGATGTTTCTTCATTTATTTAAGTGCTTTCCCAATTCTAACCTATGTAATGCATTTCACGCCCTACCTCTTGTCATTTACAACTTAGAATCTTCTGATCACTTTCTCTCTTAATTCTTACCCTAAGTCCTTATTTCGGATACAGCCAGAAAACATTCTTTGATCAATTCACAGTCCTGACAAAATCTGATGTTTAGGGACAGGTTAAATCAATAAAGATACCCTTTTGCACTTGTTTTCAAACTTGAGTATGCACTGGAATCACTTGAAAGATTTCTTTAATCGCAGACCATTGGAACCCACCCTAGGAAGTTCTGACTTGTTAGGTCTGGGATGACGGTTTTGTTTAGCTGCATCCGACTTTTGCAACTGTGACCCCATGGACTGTAGCCTGCCAGGCTCCTCTGTCCATGGGATTTCCCAGGCAAGAATGCTGGAGTGGATTGCCATCCCCTTCTCCAGGGGATCTTCCTGACCCAGGGATCAAACCCAACTCTCCTGTATTAGCAGGTGAATTCTTTACCGCTGAGCCACCAGGGAAGCGATAGCATGAGGGTGAAGAATGATTTTTTTCTAACAAGGGTTGGTTTGAGAATGGCACATTGAAAGCATTAGCTCATACTGACAAGGTTTGGGTGCCTGTGAAGAGGAACTGACACTATTCAGACAAGAGGGGCCAATCATATTTGAAACATGAAATTCTGAAGTAGCACAAATGGAATACACATGTAACCAAAGATTATGGCAGTATAGTGGAGGATAAATTCTATTTCATCAAAACATACCACAGCTAAAACCAGCTCACAGCATACAAAGCCCTTATTTACTGTAAACAGAGAAGACTATATGAAACTGAGGGAAAAGATCATGTGTAAAGACCAAACCTAGTCTCTCTGTATTTCAAATAAGACAAGAAATAATGAGGCCCAGATATTTTGCAAATTTTCCATTGGAAAGTGTCATGAAAGGATCCTAGTGTAGATATCATCATGTTTCAAATATCAACATCATCTCCACCTCCTCCGGGAAGCTTTATCTGCTAATTTGATGCAGAGATCAACATTCTTGGTACTCAGTTTTGGAGTCCCTATTCTACTTTGGCTATTTATACTATTATTTATAATTTTATGTCACCTGTCACAGACTTGGAAATCATGGAGGACAATGATCATCCTTTTAATTCTGTTTTCAGAGTTTATCACAGTGCACACACATATTTTTAAAATAGAATACACACTTATCTTAAAAAATTGTGATAAGAGTTACACTGCATCTAAGGCATCTCTGTTTTTGTTACAAAGTCAAGTGTTAAATACACATAGTAAATAATTAGACTGATATAAGACAGCTGTCAGCATTTTGCCATATAAGTATAGAATATTGTATTTACATGAAAACAGTACTTTCCACTGCACAATCATTTCAATAGCATGATCAATTCATGTACAAGGAAGGAAAACTTTAAACTTGTTTAAAAATCTCTTACTAAAATCTCAAATGTTCATTAACAAAAGGGTAGTTCTTTAAAATGGGGTTATATTTACAAGATGAAGTATTATACAGCAATAAAAATGGCTGAAAGATAACCACAGCCAACCTTTGTTATTCTCTGATTCAATAATTGCATGTTCCCACCTTGCTAAAATTTGTCTGTATAGTCCCAAAACAAATACAAGTGGCACTTTTGGGGTCACTTTTGGACACATAGAGTAAGAAATTTGAGTTGCCTGATACACAAAATACTCTGCCTTCTTGTTTCAGTTCTCATTCTGGAAATGTATATCCTTTTCACAGTTTGTTCCATGCCATAGTTTTTTCACTTTTGTACATCTTTTGATGATTTTGCTGTTTAAAAGGCCTCCAAGTATAGCTGTCAAAATTCTTGCAAATGGTCCTAAGTGCAAGAAGGTGGTTGTATGACTTACAGAGAAAATGCATATTTTATATAAGCTTTGACCAGGCATGAGTTATGGTCCTGTTGGCTCTGAGGTCGGTGTTAAAGAATCAGCAGGATATGTTAAATAGCTGTCATAAAACAAAAATAAATAGAAAACAAGATAGATATTAATCAGTTAACAAAAATGTTGTAACCAAAGGCTCCTAGGAACTGAACTCTGTATTTCTGCTAGGAGCAATCATTCAATATTGGCTAATTCACTATTCAGAGTGACTTAACAGAACATAAATATGGCAAATAATGAGAATCAACTGTACGTGCAGCTAGAAAAATAAACCTCAGTAACATAATTCTAAGTGAAAAAAAATGACATCCTGGAAGAGCATATGGTGCTCTTTTTACAAAATTCAAAAACAAAACTAAACAATATTTTGTTTAAAAATGATTTTAAAAAGCAAGGAAATACAAATTTGTAGGTAGTCATTGCCTTGTGGAAGCAGAAGGGAAAGGGTTAGGTCCAAGCAAATTGGTAGACACAAGGAAACAGGTGATGGGTTCAGCATGAGTGCTAGTCATCTTCTTATTATTTAGCTAAAATAATTAAACAAATAAATTGAGATGGTCATGTTTGCAGGATAACAACTGGTCATAAACATAGGATTACAATTATATCAACTTTTGGCACTGGCCACTTAAAACATGTCTGCACATTTTTCATACCTCAAAATATATATGATGAACAAATGAATAAGCAGATATATTTTACCCCAGTCAGTAAATGATTTACCCCCTGAATCCAGACTTTCTGTGAGACTCTGAAACAGGGATCCTCAGGAAGAATTGGAGGGTACTCTGCCACAGAAAGAAATGATGAGTTCTCAAACTTCGAGACCTGCACCTGGATTTCTTGTGTCATTTCTGAGAGTCCAGACACTTTGCATATGGATGGATCACTGATGGAGAGGGGTTCCATAGAACACAGCAGCACAGAATTCAGATGCATCCTTGACCCAACCAGTCAAAACTCAAAAGTGAAAAGAGGGGGAATGATCCTTCATACCAAGATAACAAGCACAAAAAAGATGACTGGATCTTGTGTGATTTCAAGCTATAGATAAGAATAAAAACTAGTTTTAAAACCCAGAACTCTGTGGAAGGGGGTGATAGAGAAATGCCTATAGTGTTGAAAAAGATGCAGAAAGCATAAATGTGGCTAAGAAAGTAGTTACTGCCAGTTTGCCATGGTGGCTAAACCTCAAAAAGTCTGAAGGGAAGTGAGTAGGATTGGATTTGGGGAAGGGCAAGTACTATAAGGCAACAAAGTGTATCATCTTAAATAAGAAATCAAGGCGTGTCCTCATAGGGCGGGGGTTGCCTTTGATATACGAACGCTATATTCCAGCAGCCAGTTTCCTCACAGCGGTCAATAATTTAGGGTGATTTGTATAATGCACCTTGCTGTAGCATGCAAATGACACAACATCCTCCCCAGTGGGGCTGTGATGGAGTCAGGCTGGTGGAACCGAAACAAACGCCTGATATTCAGCCCGCATTTAATCACACCTTTGGTTTGATTTACTAATGCTATTGTGTTTCCATTTTCTGGTAAGATATTATTAGCAAGCAACTCAGCCTGAATACTAGAATATGTTGGATCAATTTAAGAGGCAATATAGATCACTGGGGTTTCTTTTGTCAAATGGAACCATTAGACTTGCATGTTAAAAAAGTATATATTTCTGTTTCAAATGTGTAAGCGATACAATGCTCACCATTATGCAAAAGGCCACCAAGAAGCTAAGAGGAGAGATGCAAATGGATGGCAGGGAGGGGATGATAAATATGTTGTTGCCCATGTAGCTTATATTCAACCATGGATGTCTTGTTTTGCGGAAGGGATGTGCATTATCCTTTTTTTCCCTAGAAAGGAGCTTAGCATATTCTCAAGTTTGTAATCCGAGACAGTCCACCATCTACTTTTTACACAAACACACCATAACTAAAATATATTCCACCTCTGTGTAACAACAAATATGGCCACTTTTGATGAGCAGTCTGCCTGAAAATTGAACTCAAGTCAAGTGTTTTGTCTTTGTCCTCTTAGGAGGCATTTCCCACCGTGCTTGTTTTTCTGTGTCACGTCAGTTCTGCTTTTTGGTGTCCCACTGTCTTTTGCTATACAGCGCATGGACAGAACAGCTGAGTAATTATGCCAGTGTGACTGCAGTTTTACCTTTGGGGCCCTTTTGCTATGCCCCCACACAGGTGATTAACCTAGGAATGGTGACATTCCTTGCCTGTGAGGGATTGGCCATGTGACTCTATCAACTGGCAGTACAGCAGGCAGCTGAGTCACACCAGTTAACCTTACAGCTTGGCAGTGAGAGTCTGAGAGAGACAGGTGAAACGGAACCCTAGGCGCTCTGTCCCCAAAGACTTTGGCTCTGGACTGTGACTGAACGAACAAATCTAAAGAGACGTTGTAGTTAAGGGAAAGAAGGTGCTCTTTGGACTCTCACTCTAGCCCTGTCTAACCTTAGATACCTTTATGCATTTTCTCACGTTTAAAATGGTGTTCCTTTTCCACCTCCCACATATATACATATATTGTGAAGACAAATAATAATAAATAGTAACAATTGCTATCATTTAATGATTTAATAAGTTGCTTTTGTATGTCCTTGGAAATTAGTGGGATAAGAAAAAAAAAAGCCAAACCAACAAACAGAAAAACGAAACCCAAACCACACACATATACACAACAGCACTAAGGCTGAATGCACCTGGAAAAAAAAAGAAAGTTGTTCAAAAGCAGGTTGGGCAACAAAAACAACAACAAAATAATTCAAAGTTAAATATTTTCTGTCACTGTTCTTTTCAACGTTGGCACTGTGAGTACAACAAGGTAGACCATAAGCTTTTATGTGCTTTGAAGTATTTTTCCATGTTAGAGAGTTTGTTGGTGGTGGTGGTTTCCGTGTTTTATTATATTCACATTTATAATTTAGTTCCAACTGAATTTTTTTTTTTTTACTATTTGTAGTCATGGAAAGAGGCTCATTTGGTTTGCCTTCTATCTAATAGAAGTGCTATTCTTTCTTTGGACATTTTGTTGGTTCTGATGAATCTCTTGTTATTGTCATTTAGGTCTCTCCAGTCTATATACTTATTTAAAATCTAGAACGCCTACATTGGGTTAATGAAGCAGGAGTGGTCAAAGTAAGAAAAAGATATATAACAGAGACTGAAATGGCCCGTCTTCATTACACTTACAGATATATTAATACTCAACACCTACTACGTGCCAGACACTGAACTTGGCAGTGAGGCTATGGTAGTCACCCTGACAGGCAGAATGCTCGCCTTCACATAGCATACAATCTAGTGGCAAGAGATAAACTATAAATAAGTAAACACATAAATAATATCAAAATAAAAATTCCTCAAAGAGAACCAAGTCACATGATGTGTTAGGGGAGTAACTCAATGTGTAACAATCAGGCTGGAAGAAGAATGTGTTAGCCATGATCAGATCTAGGGGCAAAGTATTCCAAGGGCATTTATAGCAGTTTATCTAGAGTAGGTGTTTTTATAGGGAGGAATAGGAAATAAGATTGAAAAGATAGTTTGGGAGAAATTCTTTGAGAGCTGTAAATGTCATGGTAAGGCAGTGTTATGAGTTGAATTATGTCCCCTCAAAAGATGTTAAAACTGAACCCCTATGTACCTGTGTTTGTGACTTTATTTGGAGATAGTGTCTTTGCCAGTGATCAAGAAGAGTTGGGGGCGTGAAGGTGTGCCCTCCTTCAATATGACTGATTCGGTATAAAAAGGGGAAATTTAGACACAGAGACAAACACAGACAGGAAGAATGCCAGGTGAATATAAAGACAGAGATCAGCATGATATCTGATCTACAAGCCATGAACATCAAAGATTGCCAGCAAACCAGCAGAAACTAGCAGACTGGTATGGAACAGATTTTCCCTCATCGCCCTTAGATGGAACCAACCCTCTTCACACCATAATTTCAGACTGCCAGCTTCCAGAACTGTGAGACAACAGATTTCTGTTGTTTCTGCCACAGTGTTTGTGACACTTTGTTAAAGCAGCCCTAGCAAACTAATAATGGACAGTGATCCCAGATCCATGGTGCCGTGCCAGGTGCTGCTCCTGTACCTCAGTGTGTGCCATGGCCTCAGAAGGTATCTGAGAGGCAGCCAGGACAATTCAACTGAGTTTGCCAGAGTAGATATAACCCACTGAGCTAAAACACTGAAGTATTTTTTGTTTATTTTGGTAAGCCCTGGGAGGCTCTTTTTTTTTTTTAATTTTTTAAAAAAATTTTTTTTGGGGGGAGGCTCTTTGAAAGTTTTGATAGATACATGAAATGAACCAACCTACTTTCTGACCTCACTTTCCAGCTGAAGGGTTGTGTGTAAACCCATTGCACTTCTCTCCTCAACCCAGCACTGATTGCAGCGTCTTGCATGCTGGTTCCTTGCTGTAAACTGGGAACCACTCGAGGCCAGAAATTGTGTCTTAGCGCTCTGGATTTCTAGTACCTCTCCCTGATGTCTGATAGGTGCTCATTTTTTACAGGAAGTCTGGCAGTACAAATGAGTTCTGTTCCGAGAGAGCATTCATAAGTCCAATTTTTTTGTAAGCCCAATAAAGTTAGCCACGTACACAACTAACACAATCGCCTATTAGTACTATAATAAGTTTATCATACTTTTCACATAAACAATACATAAAAAATGAACACAATGAAGAGAATATTTTTAATCTTACAGTACAGTACCTTGAAAAGTACAGTAGTACAGTACAACAGCTGGCATACAGGGCTAGCTTTGAGTGAACAGATAAGTGTTACTGACTAGAGGAGGGAGAGGAGGTAGGAGATGGTAGAATTGAAGGATCATCAGCAAAAGGAAATGGAAGGCAAGCTGCAATTTTATTCACATTTGACGTTGATGGCTAATTTACACGACTGGACATGTGAACACACATTCACCTCTTTGAAAGTTTGCAACTTGACGGTTCATATGTAGAGGGCTTTCTGTACTAGTTTGGTGGCAAATACTATTATTTTCTCATTTTCACTCTGAAATAATTTCATACTTTCAGGAAAATTTCAAAAAGTGCATTAAGAACCTCATACTCCCTTCTCCTTGATTTACACATTGCTAACATTTTGCCACATCTGCTTTAAATCATTTTCTCCCTCTTGATATAAGTATTCTAGCTTTTTTTTTTTTCCTGAACCACCTGAGAGCAAATTATACTCATCAAACCTCTCCCTTCTGAAAGCTTTAGTTTATACTTCCTAAGAACAAAATCATTTATGTAATAATTGTAAAGTTGTAAAAGTCAAGAAACTAAATATTAATAAATACTCTTTTTTACAGCTAGTCTTCAAATTTTTCCAATTGGTTCTTCATAGCCTTTTTTTTTTTTTTTCCTGAATCAGGATTCAATGCAAGCACATCTATTTAATTGACTTGTCATGTTTCTTTAGTCTCCTTTCATCTGGAACTGGTTCTTATCCTTTCTTTGTCTTTCATCATATCAATGGTTTTGAAGAATACAGAGCAGTTATATTGTAGAATCTTCCTCAATATGGTGTGTCTAATGCTTTCTAATGATTAGATTTAAGGTGTGCATTTTCAAGCAGAAATGCCACAGATGTAATTATATGTCCTCAGAGCATCACATTAGGAGACACAGAATGTCAATCTGTCCCATTTTGGGTAATTTTAACTGATTTCTTGGTTAAAGTGATGACTATCATGTTTTCCCACTTAGTCACTACTTTCCCTGTAATTAATCAATAATTTGTGGGGAGACAATTTAAGACCTGGTAAATATTATGTTTCTCAGAAAATTTTCCCACATTAATGATAGGCTCCCATTATTGATTTCTGTTTGATTCCATTATTATTATGGTGATTGCACAATGGTGATTTTGCTATTTTATTTTTTTTATATTTGTTAGCTATCATTTTGTTTCACCCTCTCCCTAAATGTTTAATTCATTTATGATCAGTACGGGTTTGGATATTCTTGTTTTATTCAATGGATTATAACATCATTTATGCTGATGCTCAACTGTTTCAGATTTGCCTTCTGGGAGCCACTTCAATCTACTTCCTTTGTACTGTTACATGTCCATTTTTTTTTTTGAGCATTTTTTATTTTCAGGCATAGCAAAATATTCTAGTTTGGCTTGCATTATCTTTACCTACCTCCTCCCCTTGGAATTAGTCATCTCTCCAAAGAACTCTACTTCCTTTTACTAAGGAATGATAAATGGATGCCAAAGACTGCACACAATGGGTTAGATTCATTCTCAATCACCCTAAGACTCCAGTTTTAAAGTTTTGTCATTTTAGTCACTAGGTCATGTCCAACTCTTCGCAACCCCATAAAATGTAGCCACACTGCTCTGCCCATGGGATTTTCCAAACAAGAATACTGAAGTGGATTGTCATGTCTTTCTCCAGGGGATCTTCCCAATCCAGGGATCAAACCTGTATTGCCTGTGTCTCCTGCATTGCAAGGGGATTCTTTGCCACTACGCCACAGATTAAATTTGTCTTACTCATCACCTTTGGTGTCATGTAACATTTACAAGACTTCCTTTTAAACATTTTCTGTAATTCAGTATAGATCTTGTTTTCCCTTCCTCCTTATGTCCTTTTTTTTTTTTTTTTTTTGGAAAAGTCTGAAGTGATCTAGGGCTAGTGACTTCTCTTCTCTTCTCTCTAACTTTGTTTATCAACAACCCTAGTGTAATCATTCTGTATTTTTCTCTACCTTTAGTAGACTTTGATCTTCCCTTCTATGGCCCTCCTCCTTTTCCAAGCTAATCTTCTTGATTCCATTTTCTCCTGTCTCCTCAAGGACTCTCTTCTTCTGTTTTTCCTTTTCCTTCTTGTATTTTTCCATTTCTTCTAATACATTATATAATCATTTTCCTAACAGTTCTCAGATCTTTTATATGTTAGAAAAATGTCTTATCCAATCCTGTGGAGAAAGTCTTATTTTGCTTTGTTTCACTATCAAAGTGCCTCAGAAGGTAATTTGCATTTTCTGCCTCCATTTTCATAGTACATGCATACTCCTTGGGGTTAGGCAAAGATCTCAGCCCTTCAACTCAATTTGTTCTCTTTGAAATCATCCATGATCATAAGATTGTCCATTTTGCCTTCCACAGGAATGAAAACTTTTTAGGGAAAAAATGTAGGAGAAAAATGAGAATTGGTGTTAAAAATAAGATGTTAATAAACAGTGTTTGAAATGAGAATAGCAACAGGGGTCAGAAAGCATGGTTTTTGCTATTTGCCCATGTGAGAGCAAATGCATAATACATATAACTTATTTTTCTGCAAAATGGGAAGAATGGATTCTTTCCTCATAGGAAAGTGCTGAAAGACCAACTTTGTAAATTATAAAATATGAGACAAACATTACTATTTATTAATAGATAATACAAATATATATCATAACTTTTTCTTTAAAGATATAAAACACCAGCAAAGGTCAGTGTGAGTTATTAGAAGATTAAAGATCAGTCCACAGCTTTCTCTGCTTTCCTTCCTCCGCCCTTTTTCCTTCTTAGACATGATATAATGTCATGGGTCCTGTCTTGTTGTGAGTGAATTTTCAGGTACCCTCTTCCATTCAGACCTCTTTTCTGAGTCTTCACTCTAACATTTCTCATACCTGCTGGACAAATTATCCTGCAAAGTTTTGACAGGTCAGAGTTGAGTCTACTTAAACTATCTTTCTTTCTCCATAAATTCTGTTACATATTTTATAAAATTCCAGTTTCCCCACACATTGTAGTCAAGTCTTCCACGAGTGACCTTGCCTATAAGGTTTCTGAGAAAGAGGAGGTTGGATTCTCCTCGGTCACAACACTACCTTTTGAATTCCATCCAGATGTGTATATTTCTTAGGAAAATCATCACTCTTTGCTTGATATAATTATTAAATATGAGCAAATGTATCCTTATTAGATTGTTATTCTGCTTCTTCAGTTTGCCTCGGGCCACACCGTCAAGTTTCTTGGCACTGGAGTGTTTCCGGGTACTAGGAACCTGGGATGGACTACCTGCCTTTTCTTCAGTTTTAGGTTAACACCTTAAATGTCTTCAGTACCATTTTAGTCATAATAATAAGATCATTTCCACAGAGAGTGTCATGAGGCCTAATTAGTACCTGTAAAGAACTCTGTGATCTTACAAGGAAAGGAGAGCAAAACCCTATTCAACCCAAGAACAAAAAATGGACGAAGAGAGTGCTCAATTTAGTTAGAGCCACAGTCATCCAACACACTGGAAGAAATGTGAATCTCCCGATGGGCATGCTTTCCAAGGGTGGGATTTTATACTATCAATATGCCCCGTTGGAAGAATAACTTTTTCATTTTAGAGATTTGTGAGGCAGTCCACTGCTGCAAAAAGGATGACTTCATAAGAACTGGGTTCTAATTCAAGTCAATCTGCCACCAACTAGCAGTGCAAAAATTAGTCAGTTCATAGATTTGACGGTCTTTCACTCATCTATAGGTTGAGTGGTTGAACCAAATGACATCTGAAGTTTATTTCAACTCCAGCATATTCATGACTGAAATTCTTGGTTTTAAGTTAGACAAATTCAATTCAAGCAACCTCTATTGAGTAGGTTCTATGTGGCAGGCATTGTGGTAGTTTCTAGGCAAGTTCTGCCTCTTTGTACAACTTCAAAGGCACCATCTTTATAGAAGACAGTGTTAATAACCATCCTCTAGTAGTGTGGATTTTTATGGCCCTGGAGACTCAATTAATGAAGCCCAGTCGTTGATCAGGGAATAAAGAGATGAACTCAGTTGCCTTGGTGGGGAGTAAACTAAATCTTCTCTAATGAGTTGATGTCTGCCCTGGATTTTGAAAGAGGAATAAAAGTTTGCTGGTAGGAAAGTGGATTAGGGAGGAGTTTGGGAAAGCATCTTGGTGAGAGAGAAAAGAATGTACAAAAGCTTGAAACATAAGTGAAGATTTGCTTGAAAGGAAAGTTCAAGGGAGCATGGAAGTGATCATTCAATACACTCTGATATGATGTTGTGTCTCACTATATAAACATGATTTTTTTCATCTTCTCAAGCTATAAGAACCTGCGGTTATTTCTTATTTGTGGTCAAGATTTGTTCAAATCTCTATATCATAAGATCCAAAGATGATTGAAGCTATATCGAGTCAAATACAAACAATGCCAGTTAAGCCGGCTTTGCGTTTTCTGACCTGTTTAAACAAGAGTAAAGAATGCAGGATTCCCAGGCAGGGGTATTACCTCAGGACTGTGAGTTAGCTTTATAGGGGAATTCACAGCATCTATGCCTGGCTTCTTCCAGAACTTGTCACAAAGAAGTGCAAATAAGGAGACCAGAGGAGCCAGCCAAGTTCTCTCTAAAATTATCCCTGTCATCAGAAACAATTAATACTATGTACAGCACAGTATTGTTCTAGGAATAGGAGCCAAAGGAGTTTAGGGAGATTTGCAGATCATGTAATTTTGTGACTGGAGTTTATGGTTGGCAATGGTTGGTGTGTTAAAACTTAATTGGTGGGAGGATTTGAGGGGGTCCAAATAAAACTCTTTAAGGGGTTCAAACAATATTGCTAGAGGAAAGAAATGGTTTATCACATTCTTGGGAAATCTGTATCTTTTATTTCTCTTTGGAGCTAATCAAGTTGATCTGATTCAATGGAACCCTACAGTGTGTGTATGTGTGTGTGTGTATGTGTGTGTGTGTGTGTACACATATGTGTAGATGTGAACTTGTGAATGTATGTGAATTCTTTTTTACTTCACAACATTCTGTGGGGACTAAGTAAAGATCAAACCCTCACACCCAGACAAATTCTCCAGGTTGAAATAATAGAACCTCAAATGAATTTACTTACATTCCTTTGCTCTTGTAAGTACCAAGTTCAATCACACCTGACATTCTTTACACACTTTAACAAAAACCAAGTCACATGACAAGCAGAGATAATGTAATAATGTAAGGAGAGAAAGAGAAAGAAGAAACATTTAAAAAGAAAATGTAATAATCTGATAGGAGAAACTACAATTTCTTTTTTCAACTCAGATTATTTCTATATGTCTTGTCAAGCACTTTCTTTGTGTTACTGGGTAAGGAGGGAGTTCCAATTTCTCCATCACTAGTCTTCAGTCTAAATGAGACATTATGAATGGTTTCTCAAAGTTTCAGCATGTTCTATATAAAGTGGGGGATAAACATGCACCAATCTGACTTTTGTTGTGGAAAAGTATCAGCTTCAGTTTTGGTTTTATTTTTACATTTGAGGAAAGAAGAGTTTTGGAAAGATGTCTAATTCATTAATAAATCTATCCTCTGGATCCTAGTTGACATTCAGTTTAATAAAAGCTAAAAGTGCTGTCTCAAGCTCATGAAGAAAGAGCAAGGAAATTAGTATTTGTATAGTAGCTTTTGGTAGTCATTAAAATCTGAAGCTTCTACAAGGCAATCTAATTTTGTGGTCTATGCAACTCTGGGAACTAAGTGAGCATTTCATAAATAATCAGAAAATAGAAAACTCATATGCAGATAAGAAAATGTTTTCCTAGCAGAATAAAGGTTTTCAGCAACGTATATGCCTGTACAGTTATCCCAACCCTTAAAGATAAAATTCTGGGTAAAGCAAAACAAAATTACAGAGGTCATGTGTATATCTAGGACACAGAGATTAAAGGCAAATCCTTGTTTTCTAAGGAAAACTACAAGCCAACATCGCCTTCCCACCACTCCCCAAATAAACTGTTCTATAATAGATTCCCTAATGGTCAAAAGAAGACATGTAAATCGACTCAAAGGCAAACTGAACCTGAGCTTTGACAACAGGATTTGCAGGGAGGAAAGAGTGCCACCTACTGAATCACCACCTTTTAGATGTTTCTGTCAGCACTTTGATTTTCCTTGGAGTTCTACCAACCAGGGAGTGTGACCTTGCTTAGAAATGAAATCTGACCTCATTACAATGCAAGCTTAGCTTTCCGCAGGCACATTACAAAATCAGCCAGAACCCCTTATCTGCAGATTTCCCCCAAATAGTGCAGCACTAAGTGAGAGCCACAAGAAAGACAAGCAGAGGGGCTATGTAGACCCAAAACAGCAAGAACAGCTGCAAAAGAGGATCAGGCATCTGTGTAATGATATGTTTAGTCACTAAACACAACTATTTTATCTTAAGATAGACTCAAAATCCACTACACATGTTTATGTAAAGTCTTCTTATTCTCAGTCTAAGGAAAGTGCCTGACTAAATGTTTTTGTTGCATTGAACTTAATTGTTGACATCTGGAATTGGTTAATGTTAATATTAACCAAAGCATTTGACTAAATAAAATGGTATGGGAGAAAGTTCTATTCTGAAAATGTGTTGTGTGATGTTAATATAGGTAACAATACAACTTAATGGAAAACTTTCTAAGTATATATAAAAATAATAAATATATATAATGACTGTGGCCAATATTGATTTCTTAACTCAGTTTAATATTAAATATTATATCCTATTTTGAGTCACTATGCAAGAGATTTTACTCATGTAAAATTTTCATATTACAAATCCATATTTGTTTTATGTATATATACACATATATATTTATATATACATATAAATATTATATATATATATTTCCTTGAGAAGGAAATGGCAACCCACTCCAGTATTCTTGCCTGGAAAATCCTATGGACTGAGGAGACTGGTAGGCTACAGTCCATGCGGGTCACAAGGAGTCAGATACGACTGAGCAACTTCACTATATATATATGGGTAAAGGAATATATATATATGCATACATATTGTTTTTGTTGTTTTGCTGCTAAGTCATGTCTAACTCTTTGTGACCCCATGGACTGTAGCCCACCAAGCTCCTCTGTCCATGGGATTTTTCAAGCAAGAATACTAGAATGGGCTGCCATTTCCTTCTCTGGGAGAACTTCCCAGCTGGGTTGAACCAGCTTCTCCTGCACTGGAAGGCAGATTCTTTACCACTGAGCCACCAAGGAAGCTCTTTACCACCGAGCCACCATACACACACACACACACAGAGTCATGATTTGGCTCCTAATGATCTTCATATATTGTGAACCATAAGAGCATTAGAAAAGATACAAATGTAGAACTATTGACCATATGTGCTTTTATTTTCTAATTCACTTTAGAGTTCCCCATCAACCATTGTAACATATCTTTTATATGTGTCTCATTTTCTATCTATCTATGATTGGCTAAAAGAAAATATTTTAGAAAATTATAGCTTGCCTGAAGAATAGTACAACTAAATATAAAAAATTGTCAAGATAGATATATACAGTAATGTAAGAAAGAGCATGTTTAGATATATTTGCTTGTGTTCTGCTGTATACCAGTGGTGTCTATAAAAGAGTAAGGAATCCAGAGAAATTATGTAGATTGGCCTTGGGAAATTCAGAAGCATCAGACAGTCTTGAGCTAGACTGAAAAGAAACACTTTAACAGAGCATCTTAACCCAATTAAATAGCTATCCCCAGGCATCTTTGCTGTAGTAAGTAATTGAAACCAAAGACAAATGTTCTGCTTTCATAAAGGGCATAGTGTTAGAAAAATCTAAATATTTTTCAGCTGTTATTTTTGTTTATTCTTTGAAAGTAAAATGTCTGAAATATTAGAAAAGAAGTGGCCAAAAATCGAATGGACATAGAAGGCAAGCTTAAAGAGCTCTCAATGGCCAAAGCTAGAACAATTTGAACAATAATTAAGTACAACAATGTCCATAATGATACAAATAAATGACAAAATAAATTAATGGAGGTGAATAGACAAATTTTCCTTACAGAATGTTGATTACTATTGAGGGTGGATTGAACCTAGTGACTCACTTCCAAAGAATAGGGCGTAAAAAGGAAAAAAAATGGTAATTTTGTAGTGCAGAATCCTGTAGATACATTGATTTATATTATCAATGACATCATGTGAATGTCATGTACTCTCTGATGTGATATGATAAGAAAGGCATTACCTCTATGGTGTTTCTTCCCAAAACTCATAACCTCATTCTGAGACTATATCAGATAAGCCACACTTGAGGAATATTCTATAAAATACTTAACCAGTATAGTTCCAAACCATTAAGGTAATGAAAAACTGGGAAAGACCAAGAAAATGTCACAGAGCAGATAAAACCAGGAGACATGACAACTAAATGTAGAGTTCTGATTTGGGTCTTAGAACAGAAGCAAGATGAAAAACGTAAAAATTGGCGAAATTCAAATAACAACTGGAGTATAGTTAAAGAGTAATATAGAATTGTCACTTTCTTAGTTTTGACAAATGTAAGATGATAGTGTAAAATGACAATATTAGGAGAAACTAAAAGTGGGTAAGTAGTGTAAATGTGGAGAAGACAATAGTAACCTACTCCAGTACTCTTGCCTGGAAAATCCCATGGACAGAGGAGCCTGGTGGGCTGCAGTCCATGGGGTCTCTAAGAGTTGGACATGACTGAGCGACTTCACTTTCACTTTTCACTTTCATACATTGGAGAAGGAAATGGCAACCCACTCCAGTGCTCTTGGTTGGAGAATCCCAGGGACAGGGGAGCCTGGTGGGCTGCCGTCTATGGGGTCGCACAGAGTTGGACATGACTGAAGTGGCTTAGCAGCAGTGTAAATGCATAATCCAAACAATCTTTATAAATTTCCTGTAAATCTAAAATTATTTCAAAATAAAATGCTTATTCAAATTGTTTGAGGAAATAATTTGTCAAATCTTTGAATCTTAAGATATATAGCTTTTGTGGGTGCTCTGTACTTTTAAATTTATTTGTGGATTTCATTGTGATACATGCTTTCCATTAAAATTAATTCATTTGTAACATTTCTGTTTCAGGAAGCTGTCTTACATTATATACAGATAACAATGAGTCTTTAAGTAGATAATATCAAGGGTATGAGATAATATTGATTGCAAAGGAAGTGGAGAAAAATAGTTTTTGTATATAGTTTGAAAACAAAATCAGCAGATTTGTTAAAGCATTAGAGGGTATAACAGAAAAACTGATTCAAGGATTTCTCCATGGTTCTGAGCATAAGAAAGTGGAAGGATAGTGTTACCATAAAATTGAGATGAGAAAGATTTCAAAAAGAGCAGATTTCTGAGAAGAAAAAAGAGGATCATGATTCAGATTTGAATATATTGTCTTAATTATTATGCTTAAAGTACCATTTTAAACAATATATTGAATATCTCAAATATGTATTTTAGAAAAGATATACAAGTTAGAGATATAAATTTAGTAAAGAATCTGCAAGCAATGCAGAAGACTTGGGTTCATTCCTTGGGTTGGGAAGATCCCTTGGAGGAGGACATGGCAACTCCCTCCAGTATGCTTGCCTGGAGAATCCCCATGGACAAAGGAGCCTGGTAAGCTACAGTCCATAGGGTTTCAAAGAATTGGACGTGACTGAGTGACTAAGCACAGCACAGCACATAGATGGGAACAAATGATAACAGCATAAAGGTGAATAATACAAAAGAAAGAGATCCATGAGGTCCTCTAGTATTAAGAGAGAATCTTAAAGTGGTAAAAGAGAAGAAAAAACAAAGCAAAAAACAATTCACAGGGCTCTGGGTGGAATACTCAGAAGGGTCTGTCTTAGAAGTAGAGAATAGTTCCTTACCACTGTTGAGTCACTCAGTTGTGTCCGACTCTTTGTGACCCCATGGACTGCAGCATGCCAGGCTTTCCTGTCCACAAATTCCTGGAGTTTGCTCAAACTCATGTCCATTGAGTTGGTGATTCCATCTAACCATCTCATCCTTTTTATCTCCTTCTCCTCTTGCCTTCAATCTTTCCCGGCATCAGCCTCTTTTCCAATGAGTTGGCTTTTCCCATCAGGTGGTCAAAGTATTGGAACTTCAGCTTCAGCATTAGTCCTTCCAATGAATATTCAGGGTTGATTTCCTTTAGAATGGACTGGTTTGATTTCCTTGCAGTCCAAAGGATTCTCAAAAGTCTCCAACACCACAGTTCAAAAGCATCAGCTCTTTGGTGCTCAGCCTCCTTTATGGTCCAACACTCACATCCATACATGGCTATTGGAAAAACCATAGCTTTGACTATATGGACCTTTGTTGATAAGGTTATGTCTCTGTTTTTTAACACACTGTCGGGGTTTGTCATAGTTGTTCTAGACCAAATGCTGGTCTGTCCTGCCTAAAAACAAACAAGCAAAACTCAACCAAAAAAGACCCCAAAATGAACACTTGAAGGGATTACATTGCTTCCAATGTAGGATACAAATTGTATCCTAGAACAGAGCTCAAAAATATTTATAGAAATAAACACATAAAAATCCAGCACCCAATAAAATAATATCCATAATGTCTGGCCACAATCAAAAATCAGAAGGCATGCAAAGAACAGATAAACATGACTTGTGATAATGAGAATATTCAATCATTTGAAACTGACACAAAAGTGACACAGATGTCAGAATTAGTAGACAAGGATAATAAAACAAGTATTATAACTCTACTGCATATGTTCATAAAGCTAAGGAATTGAACATAACATGTAGAAATACAGAATGCATATTTTTAAAAGCTCAAAATCACCATCTAGAGATGAAAATATGAAGTGTGAGAATAAAAATACACATTATGTAATCAATGGAAAATTAAACCCTGCAAAAAAAAACATTCAGTTCAGTTCAGTCGCTCAGTCGTGTCCAACTGTTTGCGACCCCATGAATCACAGCATGCCAGGCCTCCCTGTCCATCACCAACTCCCGGAGTTCACTCAGACTCACGTCCATCGAGTCAGCGATACCATCCAGCCATCTCATCCTCTGTCTTCCCCTTTTTCTCCTGCCCCCAATCCCTCCCAGCATCAGTCTTTTCCAATGAGTCAACTCTTCGCATGGGGTGGCCAAAGTACTGGAGTTTCAGCTTTAGCATCATTCCTTCCAAAGAACACCCAGGGCTGATCTCCTTCAGAATGGACTGGTTGGATCTTCTTGCAGTCCAAGGGACTTTCAGAAGTCTTCTCCAACATCACAGTTCAAAAGCATCAATTATTCGACACTCAGCTTTCTTCACAGTCCAACTCTCACATCCATACATGACCACTGGAAAAAAAACAGCAGTAAACTTAAAGATATACCAGTAACAATTATTGAAAGGAATACAAAGAAAAAAATATAAACAACAAATCAGCTGAATATGCTCTCATTTGAGAGGAATCTGACTTGAGTCCCTGAAAGAGAGAGTGAGGCACAGAAAATTATTTGTGGTAATAATGATTTTTCAAATTTTCCAATTTAAAAATAAGCATTAAGAACACTATTAAAGCTCAACATACTCCAAGTTAGAAAATAAAATAAAAACTTAAGTAAGACAACACCAAAACACAACATAATCAAATTGCTCAAAACCAATGGTAAAAAAAGTGGGGAAAACCACTAGACCATTCAGGTATGACCTAAATCAAATTCCTTATGATTATAGGGGAAGTGAGAAATAGATTTAAGGGACTAAATCTGATAGACAGAGTGCCTGATGAACCATGGATGGAGGTTCGTGATATTGTACAGAAGACAGGAAGCAAGACCATCCCCAAGAAAAAGAAACGCAAAAAAGCAAAATGGAGGAGGCCTTACAGATAGCTGTGAAAAGAAGAGAAGTGAAAAGCAAAAGAGAAAAAGAAAGATATAAGCATCTGAATGCAGAGTTCCAAAGAATAGCAAGGAGAGATAAGAAAGCCTTCCTCAGCAATTAATGCAAAGAAATAGAGGAAAACAATAGAATGGGAAAGACTAGAGGTCTCTTCAAGAAAATTAGAAATACCAAGGGAATATTTCATGCAAAGATGGGCTCGCTAAAGGACAGAAATGGTCTGGACTTAACAGAAGCAGAAGATAATAAAAAGAGGTGGCCATAATACACAGAAGAACTGTACAAAAAAGATCTTCATGACCAAGATAATCATGATGGTGTAATCACTCACCTAGAGCTAGACATCCTGGAATGTGAAGTCAAGTGGGCCTTAGGAAGCATCACTACAAACAAAGCTAGTGGAGGTGATGGAATTCCAGTTGAGCTATTTCAAATCCTGAAAGATGATGCTGTGAAAGTGCTGTACTCAATATGTCAGCAAATTTGGAAAAACTCAACAGTGGCCACGGAACTGGAAAAGTCAGTTTTCATTCCAATCCCAAAGAAAGGCAATGCCAAAGAATGTTCAAACTACCGCTCAATTGCACTCATCTCACATGCTAGCAAAGTAATGCTCAAAATTCTCCAAGCCAGGCTTCAGCAATACATGAACTGTGAACTTCCAGAAATTCAAGCTGGTTTTAGAAAAGGCAGAGGAACCAGAGATCAAATTGCCAACATCTGCTGGATCATCAAAAAATCAAAAGAGTTCCAGAAAAACATCTATTTCTGCTTTATTGACTATGTTAAAGCCTTTGACTGTGTGGATCACAACAAACTGGAAAATTCTGAAAGAGATGGGAATAACAGACCACCTGACCTGCCTCTTGAGAAACCTGTGTGCACATCAGGAAGCAACAGTTAGAAACGGACATGGAACAACAGACTGGTTCCAAATAGGAAAAGGAGTACGTCAAGGCTGTATATTGTCACCCTACTTATTTAACTTCTATGCAGAGTACATCATGAGAAATGCTGGGCTGGAGGAAGGACAAGCTGGAATCAAGATTGCTGGGAGAAATATCAGTAACCTCAGATATGCAGATGACACCACCCTTATGGCAGAAAGTGAAGAACTAAAGATCCTCTTGATGAAAGTGAAAGGGGAGAGTGAAAAAGTTGGCTTAAAGCTCAACATTCAGAAAACGAAGATCACGGCATCCAGTCCCATCACTTCATGGCAAATAGATGAGGAAACAGTGGCTGACTTTATTTTTTTGGCTCTATAATCATTGCAGATGGTGATTGCAGCCATGAAATTAAAAGACGCTTACTCCTTGGAAGGAAAGTTATGACCAACCTGGACAGAGACGTTACTTTGCCAACAAAGGTCTGTCTAGTCAAGGCGATGGTTTTTCCCATAGTCATGTATGGATTTGAGAGTTTGACTATAAAGCTGACTGCCAAAGAATTGATGCTTTTGAACTGTGATGTTGGAGAAGATTCTTGAGAGTCCCTTGGACTGCAAGGAGATCCAACAAGTCCATTCTAAAGGAGATCAGCCCTGGGATTTATTTGGAAGTGGTTATGTATGGATGTGAGAGTTGAACTATAAAGAGAGCTGAGTGCCAAAGAATTGATGCTTTTGAACTGTGGTGTTGGAGAAGACTCTTAAGAGTCCCTTGGAATGCAAGGAGATCCAACCAGTCCATCCTAAAGGAGATCAGTCCTGAGTGTCCATTGGAAGGACTGATGTTCAAGCTGAAACTCCAATACTTTAGGCACCTGATGTAAAGAGCCGACTCTTGAAAAGACCCTGATGCTGGGAAAGAATGAAGGCAGGTGGAGAAGGGGATGACAGGGAATGAGATGGTTGGATGGCATCACCGACTCAATGGACATGAGTTTGGGTAAACTCTGGGAGTTGGTGATGGACAGAGAGGCCTGGCGTGCTGCAGTCCATGGGGGTCACAAAGAATCATACACAACTGAGCGACTAAACTGAACTGAACTGAATGGTAAAGAAAAAATTTTAAATCAGCAAGAATAGGAAAAACGCATGTGAATTATCAGAACCAAGATAATCCAAAGGAAAAGCAATAATAAATCTCCTGGAAGGGATCCTCAAACAACAACAACAAAAAGATGTTAGGCAAAAATTAATGAATTTTGAATAAAATGTTGACTTCAATCATAATAATACATCTATTTCAGTTCAATAAATGTAATAAATGTACCATAGTAATGCTAAGATATAAATGATAAAGGAAACCAGGTGCACACAGTACATGGAAACTTTTGTTCTTTATCACCATGTTTTAGTAAATTGAAAAAAAGATTATTTTTAAAAAGTATGTACAGGAGAACACAAATAAAGATAATGGAAGATATTTTTTCAGAAACAATACAATTTAAAATACCAACTGAAATAAAAACTGTAAAGCAAAAATTCTGTATTTTAAAAAGTGAGTATAGAAAAAGATATTTTCATTCATACAATTGTTAGTATAATAGAACACCCTGATAATAAAAATGTTAAAGGAAATACTTCAAGCAGATAAAAAGGAGACTAGATCAAAATATGTATCGACACTAGGAAATAAAGAGGACCAGAAAGGGTAGCCAATAGGGTAAAAATATAAGATACTATTCATATGGTTCATATCTTATCAAAAGTTATTAACTTCTAAGAAGTAATTGGTCTGAAAAGTACAGTATGTGTAAACACAAAATCATAAACTAAAAGCTGGTTGTTTGAGAAGATGAATAAAATTGATAAACATCTAGATAGACTGAAAAAGAAAAAAAGAGAGAAGACTCAAATTTATTATGTTATAAATAAGAAAGATGATAATACTACAGATTCAACAGATATTAAAATTATAATGAATGATTTGAACAATTTTATACCAGTAGATTTACTCACTTAGGTAAAACAGACACACTATTTAAGAGATGCAGACTACCAATCTCAGTCAAAAAGAAATAGATAACCTGAATAGAATTATTGCTTCAGTCATGTCCGACTCTTTGGGATGCTATGGACCTTCCAGCCTCCTCCATCTATGGGATTCTCCAGGATAGAATACTGGAGTGGGTTGTGATGCCCTCCTCCAGTGAATATTCCACACCCATGGGTTGAACCCACAGCTCTTGTGTCTCCTGCATTGGAAGGTGGGTACTTTACCACTAGCGTCACTGGGAAGCCTGAATAGAACTGTATCTATTTCAATTATAAATCTGTAGTCGTAAAAAGAATTATTGACCCAGGTGTTGTCATTGCTGAATTCTTCTAAGCATTAAAACACACACACACACACACACACACACACACACACTCCCAGCAATTCTACACTGAATCTATTAAAAATTGAAGATGAGGGAATATTTCCCAACTCATTCTATGGGGCCAGTAATACCCTAGTTCAAAAACCATGCAAGAACATCGTAGGAAAATAAAACTGTATACAAATTTTTCAATAAATATTAGTGCAAAAATTGTTTAAAAACTTTAAGAAAATAGAACCCAGCAAAATATCAAAGGAAAATATATACAAAATGAGATTTATCTAAGAAATGGAAATACTGGTTTATCACTTGAAAATCAATCTAAATTTTAACTAAGCAAAAATGAAAAATCATACAATCATCTCAACACATGAAAAAAAATTATTTGACAGGTCCCAGTATCGGCCTGGCTTGCTGCAATTCTTGGGGTCTCAAAGACTCGGACATGACTGAGCGACTGAACTGAACTGAACTGAACATCCTTATTTATTTAAACAACAACAGCAAACAGCTACAAAACTCTCAGCCAGAAAGGCAACTTTCAAATCTGAATATAGGTATCTAAGAAAAATCTCTAGTTAACATCACAACCAACATTGAAAAATTAGAGGTTTAACCACTAAGATGAGAATAATGGAAGGTATACTTTCTACTCAATATTGATGTGTGTCTGAATGAGTGTAATAAAGCAAAATGAAAATAAATAAATAGAAACATTTAGATTGGAAAGGAAGCTTTACTCTTAGTTGACATGATGATCTGTGTAGAAAATACTAAATCTACAAAAGTTTGTTAGAACAAATAAGTGAGTTTAACATGTTACAGTATATGTAATCAAAGACAACATTCAATTGTATTTGTATTTTTATGAAAATTATAAAATAAATTTTAATTATAAAATAAAATTATAAAAGTATATATTTCAAATAGTATGAAGACACATTAAACAGGAAAAAAAATCTGCAAAATTATGTGTAATAACTGTACATGGGAATTATACAACACTGCCAAGATAAAGTTGTCCTAATTAGAAGGAGATATGCTATGTTCATAGTTCTGAAGACTTAATATTGTCAAAATACAAATTTTTTCTAAATTGAATGATAGATTTAATATAATTTTAATCAAAATCCCAACATTCTATCTTATAGAAATTGAGACATTAATTCTCAAGTTCTGACTTCACGTGAAGGACTCAAAATAGTCAAAACAACTTTGAAAGGAAAGGCGCCAAGACTTATTATGAAGTTATAGTAACTGAGGCAGTTTAGTATTTATATAAAGATAAATAAATCAGTGGGACAAAATAGATCAGAAATAGGTCCACATTATATGGACAACTTATTTTTTTAAAAAAAGATACAAAGGCATTTTAGGGGAAAACATATAGCTTTTTCAACAAGTTCTTCTGGACTATGGATATTTATGTGCCTCCAATGAGAAAACTTTGGTCCATACATTGCACAATGTACAGAAGAGAAAAATGGGTCATGGACCTAAACAGAAAACCTAAAACTTGAAAACTTCTAAGAAAAAAAATAAGAGGAAATATTTGTGATTTATGCATAGGCAGAGACTTCTTATATACAATAGCAACAACAGGAAAATTGCTGTTAATATTATATAGCAATGTAAGGAAAATTGATATTAATGTATTTGACTTTATTAATAATACAAACTTCTATTCCTTGAAGGATATCATTCAGAGAATGAAAATGAAAACTACAGATTAGTAGAATTTTTGCGAATTATATACCAGTAAAAGACTGTGCTAAGACTATATAAATAACTCTTCAAACTAAAAAGCAAGAGAACAAACAACCCAGTAACAAATGGGGAAATATTTGAATAAATACTACACCAAGGAAGAAAACAAGAATGGCAAAAAAGCACATGAAGAGATGCTCAATGTCAGCCTTTCAGTCCATTCAAATAAAAACCATAATGAGATACAATTGCACCTATATTAAAATGACTAAAATTTAAGACTCACCATATGAAACATTGTGAGGATGAAAAGCAAGTGAAATTTCATATACTGGTCTTGGGAATGTAAAATGTTAAAACCAGTTTGGAAAATAAAAGGCAATTTTGAAAAAATTAAATATACATTTACTATATGGTCATTCTACTGCTAAGCATTTACCTAAGAAAATTGAAAGTATAAGTTCATTCAAACACTTAAATGTTCATAGCATCACTATTTATTAAAGTTAAAATCTAGAATTAACCCAAGTTTCCAGCAGAGGTGAATGAATAAACAAACTGTGGTAAATCCACACAATGGACTATATTATTCAACAGTACAAATGACTGAGCTATTGATACACTCATAAATGTGGATGAATCTAAATGAAAAATTTGTGCTGAGGAAAAGAAAAAAGAAAGAAAAAATCGCTAAATACTTTATAACTCCATTCATATAAAACTGTAGACTATGTAGCTAATCTCTATTAACAGATCAGTGGGTTTCTGGTGATGGGAATTGGGATGGAATGATGGCATGCTTAAAATGAAACTTTTGGGGGTGATGGATGTGCTCATTGTTTTTTGTGATGCTGGCTTCACAAGGATACGTGTGTGTCAGGTTTTATCAAATTGTACACTTTTTAAATAAATGTATTATTGGAGAAGGCAATGGCATCCCACTCCAGTACTCTTGCCTGGAAAATCCCATGGATGGAGGAGCCTGGTAGGCTGCAGTCCATGAGGTCGCGAAGAGTCGGACACGACTGAGTGACTTCCCTTTCACTTTTCACTTTCATGCATTGGAGAAGGAAATAGCAACCCACTCCAGTGTTCTTGCCTGGATAATCCCAGGGATGGGGGAGCCTGGTGGGCTGCCGTCAATGGGGTCCCACAGTCGGACACGATTGAAGTGACTTAGCAGCAGCAGCAGTTTATTATTTGTCAGTCATAACAATCAATAAAGCTGTTAGACAATACCTAGTCCATGGTAATTGCACAGTAAATATTTGTTGAATAATTGAATAAATGAAAGGCTGTATTAATTATTGGTACTACTTGAAGAATAGTTAAATATTATGTGAAAAAAATTACTAGATCATACAACACAGTAATTCTTAGGAAATCGTCAAATGTCCCCTACTTTCAAAAGAATCTGATGAACAGTATGTAAATAAATGTCACCCATTTTTTTCTCTGTAGTAATATGAATGGTGATTCCCAAATTCTGTAGAATTATGAAGTGACAACAAGAAGAAAACAGTTATCTTACTATTTTAGTATCAAAGGGAAACATATCAATTCTGAACAAATCAGTAGTCTATATATAGTGTTCACAATAACTTTCATGAGTAAGTATGCACATAGTCAGTTAAAGAAAATCCACTATTTTCCCCCTATTAAAAAAAAGAACATTTTCCTGTTTCTGAAAATCTACAAAACAATAACAGGGGAGGATCATTTTTATTGCAAGGAGATTGTTCACTTTGCAAGAAAGTTCACAGAGGAATTACTGAAATATCAGAGTTTACCAGTGCATTCAGCTGTTAGTTATCAGATGGTTAACTACTTTACAGGATGAGGTTAAGCTAGAGAGAAAATGAGGTTAATACACAAAAATGGAGTATCGGAACTACTTTGAATTGGCTATATACCAGAAATAAGAGTTTAAGATGTTAGAAAAAATAACATAAGACAATGGATGAAAGGATACATGCTTAACAGAAATTCAATTTATGATACACTATAAAATGATGTTTGTAGTGGAATATAGTGAGGAAATGGACTAATATTTGGCAAATTGAATACATATCTTATTTAGTTGAACATATTTAGGTAAAAACCATCGATACTTTTCCTATCAAAAAAAGGGCATGTTAGGAAACTTGTGAGCAGCCTCTCAAACTTAACAGTAAGTAATTCTAAACCTCCTTAGACCACCTTGTCTTTGTGAGTATGTCTCCTTGACTTTAAGGGAAACTACATTTGATGAGCCTATGACATTTTATCCTCATTCAATTCTGTGGTCTGAACTAAGTGACATGTGAAACTGTGCTGATTCTGGGTATGGATCTGTGACCTCAATAATTTGTGAAATTGTGATATGTGAGTTTAGTTTTTGTTGTTGTTGTTGTTAGTGTGCAAGCCAGGGAACCGGACCAGCACACATCTTTCATTTCATTTGATAAAATGTGAGATACAGCTATCTAGCAACCACACTGCAGGATCTTAGAGCCCTTCCATTCTGCTACAATGATTCCACTACATATAACTAAGAAAAGCTAGGAGGAATCACCTTCGTGTTCACCGGTAAGTATTTTCAGAAACCACAGATTTCAAACAAATAAACAAACAAGCAAATAAAAATCTATTCTCTTAATCTGTTTTCTCTTATTGAAAACCATTAGTTCATTGGGCATTGCTGAAATTTTTGTTGGTTACATTCACTCCTAGCATACACTGATGAGGAACCGTCAGTGGCATACTATGGTAGTACCACTGATTTTCACCAGACACTGAAATGTACCAGGGGAACCATCCTACCATGTCAGGCATCATTGTCTTTCCTGTGGGGCACCATCTTTCACATCCCTCTGCTGACGTGTCAAAGCAGTGTTGTGTTCTTTTCATCCAGCCAATCAGCCTTTAGAGAGGTTCTACTATGTGATGAAAATAGACCATCGGTTTTCAACAGGGGAGTGTCACACAATATAGAACAGTGTCTTGATCCAGCTGGAAAGATGAAGAGGTAGAGAAGGGGTAGATTGTACAAAACTTTACCCTAAAAGCAGCAGGGACTCAAAGTATTATGGGAAGTACACGGTCATGTGTGCTTTTTGAAAAAGGGCTGTATAGCCTCGGTGAGGAAAAAAGAATAAAGGTAGGGAAAGCAGTTATAAGCCCCTGGCTTTAGCCCACATGAGGTAAAGAGAGAGGCATCAATCTGTTAGAGTTTCAGAGGGAAAAAAAGTCAACAAGGCTGGTGATAGATTGAATGAGGGCAATGAAGAATTGCAAGATGTTAGGGATGACCCCCAGGTTTTTCACTTTCTCTGACTGTGAAGGGAAAAACTCTCTTTGGTGTCACAGCTATCATAGGATTCCAACACAGACCTCTATATTTGTGTGTGCGTGTGTGTATTTTTTAAAAAATCATCATTTATTGACTTCTTCCTGTGTGCTAACACAGTGTTATATTTCTCAACGTGCAATAGTGCATTTAATTCTCTGAACAATTCTGCAAGTTAGGTACTCACTATGTTTTTCAATTTAATGACAGAGATAGTAAGGGAGTGAGCATTAAATAGGAGTGTCGAAGGAAGGGGCAGAACAGGTGTTGGCAGCTTGGCAGTCTAATTCTGAGGCCTCCTTCTTAAAAATGCTGTGCTAAACTCCATCTTTCTCAGTTTGTGTTAATTTTCTCTTTATAGAATGCTGATATAAATTTATGGAAGAAGTGTGTGTATATGTATGCGTGCTTCCTATGTGCATGGGGTTATTTGTGATACATGCAGGTACATATGTGTTTGTGTGTTGCACGTGTATCACCGTACACATAGGTATAAGTGTGTCTTGTGTTTTTTTGTGGTATATATCTAGATTATGTGTATGAGATTGTGTGTGTGGTATATGTGTATGTAATCACATGCTAGACTAAGAGATAAATCATTTTATTCTGACAGTGAAGCTTTTATTCCCAAGTAAGCTTGTTACACCCTGATCCTTAGTTTATTAACACAGTCTTTTTCCATCCTGAATAAAGTGTGAGTTATTTTGAAGAAAATAATCTCTTAGGACTCTATCATTATACTGTTATTTTTATTATGCTTTTTTCTTAAATATTTGTGTTTAAAGCCCCTATATAATATAAAGCAAAAATAAGTTTATAAATTAAATACAAACAAAGAAAATCTAAAACTAACAGCATGATGCACTGTAATGGATGATGCTATTTTGCTGAAACAATTCTTGTAATGAGAATATGGCATTGATGAGCTATGGTACAGTTTTGGCTTATTTTTAAAGTAGCATGAATAAAAATTCCTCCATTGTTTTCCACCCTTCGCAACACTGTGTACTTTTTTTCATGCAGTGCACTTTGATGTAGTTTGGCTTACACATTACATTAAAGCAATATTTATGTATCAAATAAATTTCTCCATTTCTTTTCTTTCTCATCAGCACACAATAACTACAAGAGTTACATAAAAACTAATATTGGTACTAAAAACTTATATTACACAATTATAAATTGGCATGTTCTTATAATATATCATGTTTATATCATCCAAGTTTAATACAAGACTTAAAAAAATATCTTAGAATTATTGAAGTCTTGTTTGAAAAATGCTGCCTTAAGATTTTTTGATGCTATAGAGGTTCTACCGTGTCTGACACAAGTAATTTTCCCTCTGACAATCCTACAATTCCATTAACAGATTCAGATCTTAGGATCCTGAGAAGGAACCCGGATGGTTCTTTACCTGTCCCCTTTGGAGGGACTGATGCTAAAGCTGAAACTCCAGTACTCTGGCCACCTCATGCAAAGATTTGACTCATTGGAAAAGACTTTGACTGGGAGGGTTTGGGGGCAGGAGAAGAAGGGGACGACAGAGGATGAGATGGCTGGATGACATCACTGACTGGCTGGACGTGAGTCTGAGTGAACTCCGGGAGTAGGTGATGGACAGGGAGGCCTGGCGTGCTGTGATTCATGGGGTCGCAAAGAGTTGGACACGACTGAGCGACTGAACTGAACTGAACTGAATGGGTAGCTGCTTGATCCACTTCAAAATGTTAGGATAGATGGGTTATCAATTTGGTTCCACCAGTTGTTAACTGTGTAACTTTGAATATATCTTTTAATTGTTCTCATCTTGTTTCTTCATCTATCTCAGAGAAAAATAATATCTCTTTTATTCTTGTTACTGGGTTGTGGAGAAGATGAGATAATAGAAGGATAAAGAAATCCTACATAGCTACAAATGTCATTGTTCATAAAATATATGAAGAAAGCTTTAGTCACTAGGCTTTCTGAGACTAATTAGAAGAGTTAGTATGTTAGCTGCCTTGAATTCCTAGATTTGTTAAGACTGACACTGATAGGTATCCAGAGACCAAGTCACAATTCTTTCAATCTGGAGGTCAAAGTTTAACTTTACCAATACAGAATTGTAAAGTAAAAAAAAAAAAACTTGGTCATAGGTTTAACTAATCAAGGCGTTTGTGTCTTTCCATTGTGCTGCACCCATCTCAAATGGAAAGATGAACAATGTGATAACTTCCTGTGTAAGTAACAAGTTGGAGAAGGAAATGGCAACCCACTCCAGTATTCTTGCCTAGAGAATTCCATGGACAGAGAAGCCTGGTGGGCTACAATCCACAGGGTTGCAGAGTCAGACATGACTCAGTGACTAGCAATGAAGTAACAAGTAAAACCATCCAACCATTTGTGTTTTTTTATTAATATATGTGTGCTTGCTTAGCTGCTCAGTCGTGTCCGACTCTTTGTGACCTCATGGACTGTAGCCTGCCAGGCTCTTCTGCCCATGAGATTCTTCAGGCAGTAATACTGGAGTGGGCAGCCATTCCCTTCTTCAGGGGATCTTCCCAACCCAGGGACTGAACCCAGGTCTTCATTGCAGGCAGATTCTTTACCTTCTGAGCCACCCGGGAAGCCCCTTTTATCATTATAAAGTTTTTAAATTATTAAAATGAACTCAATTATTTGATCATTATGTGAACAGAAAACCTTTAATGCTCTAATTCTTTCTAGCAACAAATGAGGGAAGAGAAAATATATCTGATTGAGCTATTTAGCAAAAAATTAAAGTATAGCTGCTACCATGGCCCCTAAATTCTATATGGGTTTAAAGTGGTATTGGGTATGGTTTTCATAGCATGGATCTCCCCTTCATTTTTTGCTTCTGGGTATGTTTTTCAAAAGTTATATATTCTGGGATTATTTCTAGAAAGATAAAGGTTCTCATGAACACTGTTTAAACACAAACATTTGAATATAGTAAGGCAGTGTGGTATAGAGCAGCAGCCCCTCACCTTTTTGACACCAGGGATCAGTTTTGTAAAAGACAATTTTTCCATGCACCTGGATGATTTCAGTTTTGCCCACCACTTACCTCCCACTGTGCAGCTCAGCTCTTAACAGGTCAGTGGCTCTGGGGGCTTGACAAATCCTAGTATGGAAAACATGTCACCAGTCTAGACTCGGTACTTAGTAAACTGCTTTGAACTTTGTTTTCTTTTGAAGACAATGAGGTCAAACTAGTTGAACTGCAGGGACTTCTACAAGGCATGATTCTGGAATCCCTTTTTCAAAAATGTAGCCATTATAGATTCTGAAACTATGTAATTATAAACTAAGTTCAAATTTAAGTTCAAACAGTAAAATTGTCTGGCAAATTCCTACTGTGATAGAACTCCATGGGCTCTGATTTGACAGAAACTTTCCAAGTGGTAAGTCTACCTTCAATTATGATCTGAAATAAGTTTAAAAAAAAAAAAAGAAACCTGAATTTCAACAAGCCCTCAAGCCTCCAACATGTTCAGTTCAGTTCAGTTCAGCTGCTCAGTTGTGTCCGACTCTTTGCGACCCCATGAATTGCAGCACGCCAGGCTTCCCTGTCCATCACCAACTCCCGGAGTTCACTCAGACTCATGGCCAGCCATTAGGTGATGCCATCCAGCCATCTCACCCTCTGTCGTCCCCTTCTTCTCCTGCCCCCAACCTCTCCCAGCATCAGAGTCTTTTCCAATGAGTCAAATCTTCGCATGAGGTGGCCAAAGTACTGGAGTTTCAGCTTTAGCATCATTCCTTCCAAAGAAATCTCAGGGCTGATCTCCTTCACAATGGACTGGTTGGATCTCCTTGCAGTCCAAGGGACTCTCAAGAGTCTTCTCCAACACCACAGTTCAAAAGCATCAATTCTTTGGCTCTCAGCATTCTTCACAGTCCAACTCTCACATCTATACATGACTACTGGAAAAACCATAGCCTTGACTAGATGGATATTTGTTGGCAAAGTAATGTTTCTGCTTTTCAATACGCTATCTAGGTTGGTCATAACTTTTCTTCCAAGGAGTAAGCGTCTTTTAATTTCATGGCTGCAGTCACCATCTGCAGTGATTTTGGAGCCCCCAAAATAAAGTCTGACACTGTTTCCACTTTTTTTCCCATCTATTTCCCATGAAGTGATGGGACCGGATGCCATGATCTTCGTTTTCTGAATGTTGAGCTTTAAGCCAACTTTTTCACTCTCCTCTTTCACTTTCATCAAGAGGCTTTTTAGTTCCTCTTCACTTTCTGCCATAAAGGTAGTGTCATCTGCATATCTGAGGTTATTGATATTTCTCCCAGCAATCTTGATTCCAGCTTGTGTTTCTTTCAGTCCAACGTTTCTCATGATGTACTCTGCATATAAGTTAAATAAGCAGGGTGACAATATACAGCCTTTTCCTATTTGGAACCAGTCTGTTGTTCCATGCCCAGTTCTAACTGTTGCTTCCTGGCCTGCATACAGATTTCTCAAGAGGCAGGTCAGGTGGTCTGGTATTCCCATCTCTTTCAGAATTTTCCACAGTTTATTGTGATCCACACACACAGTCAAAGTCTTTGGCATAGTCAATAAAGCAGAAATAGATGTTTTTCTGGAACTCTCTTGCTTTTTCCATGACCCAGCAGATGTTGGCAATTTGATCTCTGGTTCCTCTGCCTTTTCTAAAACAGGCTTGAACATCAGGAAGTTCACGGTTCACATATTGCTGAAGCCTGGCTTGGAGAATTTTGAGCATTACTTTGCTAGCATGTGAGATGAGTGCAATTGTGTGGTAGTTTGAGCACTCTTTGGCATTGCTTTTCTTTGGAATTGGAATGAAAACTGACCTTTTCCAATCCTGTGGCCACTGCTGAGTTTTCCAAATTTGCTGGCATATCGAGTGCAGCACTTTCACAGCATCATCTTTCAGGATTTGAAATAGCTCAACTGGAATTCCATCACCTCCACTAGCTTTGTTTGTAGTGATGTTTTCTAAGGCCCACTTGACTTCACATTCTAGGATGTCTGGCTCTAGGTGAGTGATCACATCATCGTGATTATCCAGGTCGTCAAAATCTTTTTTGTACCCACTGGAAAGAAAAGCTAAGAGGACAAAATTCTTTATGGTGGTTTCAGATTTCTAAGAATAAAGGCATAGATTGCTTTTCTTTTATGAGGGAGAAAAAAAGATGAATATATATCCTTTGCAATTCCTGTCATTGAGAGGTGGAGTCTACTAATTTTTCCCTGTGAATTTGGGTTCCTTTAGTGACTTGCTTGAATGATAGAATGTGCTGAAGGTGATATTCTGGCTTTCTTAGGTGAAGTCATAATAACCTGTGTAGTTTCTGTCGATGCCTCTTGGAAAGCTTAGACTCCAAGTAAGGAATCCTGAAAACACCATTCTTTAGGGAAACTCAAGATAGCTGCATGCATGAAATGAATGGGATGACCGGGCAAACCCACCTATTTCAGCCATCCCAGCCTAGGGACTGATTTTTGAATTATAAATCTCAAATGTTGTTGTCCCAGGAGATACAAGGTGGAGAAGAATTGAAGAATGCAACTGATACAATAGGTCCTTAAAATATAGCCCTCATTAAGCTGTCCCAACAAAATGTAACTACTTGAGCCAGTTGTGTTGACTCCCAGTCATCAGGGAGCAAAGATAAGACATTCCCTGTTTGAATTATGAGCATTATAAAAATGGAGGTGTTACACCACTGAATTTTAAGGTGATTTTAATAGATATAAATAGTAATAGATAATAAATAAACAGAACTAAACAGTAGATAAACAGAACATCTTAGGTAAAGCCATTGTATGCTGTTACAATTGAGAGCCCTTCAAAATTAGAATTTTACTCATGGAAATAACATGATAAAATCCAGTTATCCAAAATGCTTGAAGAATAAGTCATTCTGGATGATGAAATGATGGCCATTCAAAAGATGGAGGTGATCAATCTTTTAAATGCTGGTAATGTATTTTAACTGTTTCATATGAATATATATAGAATCACTTATACATTAAACACAGACATTGAACACATATGCTAAGCACTTGGTAAAAATTTTGACTGGACAGAGCCCATGGTCCCCACAGAATTTCCAGATTATGGAGGAGGAAAAAACATTAACTTTCCCAAAGTTTCAAAGAAGTCATGTTATAAGGCCAGGTTTCCAACTCAGATCTACCTGACTCCAAAAACCCAGATCTGTCTGACTCCAGAGTTCACGGAAAGAAGCTTTATAAAATAGTACAACTGAAGCCAATGGCCTAGTCTCCTGCTTTTAACTTTATTCCTTTTTTAAAATCATCATTTTAAGCATTTCCACTCTAAAAAATAGAGCATTAAAATTATTTACATCTGTCTATTACTTTTTAAATATGACAAGCTGAGCTACATCATGAAACTGAATTTTACTTGTGTTTCTGCATGGTCATAGCTAGGCTTTAATCAGCAAATCCAAATGAAGCAAACTGTTTGCAGTCATTTAAGATGGCATCAGTGATAATAATAATGATTCCTTACACTTTCCTGGTGCCTCTCATCTAAGGATTTTAAAGGGCTTTACAAACATTAATTAAGCCTTACAGGATTTCAATGAGGTCATGAAGCAGTTTAATTATTGTAATACACTGAGACTTTAAATAAAGCAAAAGCAACTTCAGAATCACATTTTGAAGCACTTCCCTTTGCTCTTGGTGGTTTGGATCCAGATGTTTGAGAAGGATTTTTGTATTCCTTCTTTTATTTCAGGTTTTTAAGAAGTTGTAGCACTATAGCCTGCCCCTTTTACACATTGGAAGACACAGAAAATGACATTGTATATTTCACAGGAAACAATTGATTCACAAAGGTACATGTCATGTTCAGTTCAGTCGCTCAGTCATGTCTGACTCTTTGTGACCCCATGGACTGCAGCACACCAGGCCTCCCTGTCCATCACCAACTGCTGGAGTTTACCCAAACTCATGTCCAGTGAATCAGTGATGTTAACCAACCATCTCATTCTCTGTCATCTCCTTCTCCTCCGGCCTTCAATCTTTCCCAGCATCAGGGTCTTTTCCAGTGAGTCAGTTCTTCTCATCAGGTGGCCAAAGTATCGGAATTTCAGTTTCAACATCAGTCCTTGCAATGAACACTCAGGACTGATCTCATTTAGGATGGACTTGTTGGATCTCCTTGCAGTCCAAGGGACTCTCAAGAGTCTTCTCCAATACCACAGCTCAAAAGCATCAGTTCTTTGACAGTCAGCTTTCTTTATAGTCCAATTCTCACGTCCATACATGACTACTGGAAAAACCATAGCCTTGACTAGATGGATATTTGTTGGCAAAGTAATGTTTCTGCCTTTTAATATGCTGTCTAGGTTGGCCATAACTTTCCTTCCAAGGAGTAAGTGTCTTTTAATTTCATGGCTGCAGTCACCATCTGCAGTGATTTTGGAGCCCCCCAAAATAAAGTCTGCCACTATTTCCACTGTTTTCCTATCTATTTGCCATGAAGTGATGGGACCAGATGCCATGATCTTCATTTTCTGAATGTTGAGCTTTAAGCCAACTTTTTCACTCTCCACTTTCACTTTCATTAAGAGGCTCTTTAGTTCTTCTGAACCTTCTGCCATAAGGGTGGTGTCATCTGCATATCTGAGGTTATTGATATTTCTCCCAGCAATCTTGATTCCAGCTTGTGCTTCATCTAGTCCAATGTTTCTGTGATGTACTCTGCATATAAGATAAATAAGCAGGGTGACAACATACAGCCTTGACATATTCCTTTCCCTATTTGGAACCAGTCTGTTGTTCTATGCCTAGTTCTAACTGTTGCTTCCTGACCTGCATACAGATTTCTCAAGAGGCAGGTCAGGTGGTCTGGTATTCCCATCTCTTTCAGAATTTTCCACAGTTTATTGTGATCCACACAGTCAAAGCCTTGGGCATAGTCAATAAAGCAGAAATAAATGTTGGATTCCACATGTAATAAGTACCCAGCATTACCATCCAGTCAAGAGAACAAAGAACACAATACCTGCCCTCAAAGAGCTCCCAACACAGTGGGACAATGTACAAGTAAATCAGTGCTATTGTAGTGTGCTAGAATGATATAAAAAGTATTATTCAAGCATGTGAAAGTATATTGAATTGTGAGAAATAATAACTAATACCACACAGAGCTTATTGTATTCTACCCTTCCAAGACTTCACATGAACTAACTGCTTGATTTGCACAATAATTCTGATATGTAAGTACTTTTATCTGCCTAATTTTACAAACACAGACACCAGGTATAGAGATCTTGAGTAACGTGCCCAAGTTCAACTACCCACCTACAAATAGCTCTTGAAAAATAAGCTTTGATAATAGGCAAACTTCATTTTAAAACGCCAGAAAGAGAAATAACTTCTAATGTATTTCTGATCAGCAATAACCTCTGGGAAAAATCATCAAAGAAAACCAAATTTCTATGGAGGATTTCAGTACCATTCAGTCTGTCTTTCAATGATAGGCTCAGCTCACAACTTTATGAGTCAGTTGGGACCAATGTTGTTTAGCCCTAAATCTCTGTCCAGGGCCATCATGACGTAGCCATACATGAGCAGTAGGCTGCCTTATGCTTATAAACTAGTGATATGCATTTTCAGGTCCTGAGATCCTGCTTTCACTATTGCCTAAACTTCAGTTCTCTAATGATAAAAACAGTAACTGTCTACAGGGCAAAGTCTTGGAACACTTCCATCTTTGTCCATTTCTTTCATTCCTTTCCTCTGGTCGTGACTAGTCCTTCTCCTTTTACTACTCCAACCTCATCAGAAGACCTGAAACTCCTGTTTCCATCTGGGGGCTCCCATTTCCATTTCTCATATAACCTGCTCAGTTAGGTTTTCACGGATAATATTGGCAATCTGAATTGTGTTCTTCTTGAGCATACTTTGCTCATTAATCTGGACGAAATTCAATACCTTCCTCACTGAGTCTGATTCAGGAGTTCCATGTGGCAAAGTATTGGCTCTCTGCACATTGTGCTGTGCTGTACTTAGTTGCTCAGTCAAGTCTGACTCTTTGTAACCCCATGGACTATAGCCCGCCAGGCTCTTCTGTCCATGGGGATGCTCCAGGCAAGAATACTGGAGTGGGTTGCCATTTCCTTCTCCAGGGGATCTTCCCAACCCAGGGATAGAACCCAAGTCTCCCACATTGCAGGTGGATTCTTTGCTATATGAGCCACCAGGGAAGCCCAAGAATACTGGAGTCGGTAGCCTATCCCTTCTCCAGGGGATCTTCATGACCCAGAAATTGAACCAGTGTCTCCTGCATTGCAAGCAGACTCTTTACCAGCTGAGAAACAAGGGAAGTCTCTCTGCACATTACCTAGTCATAAAAATATATGGGTGTAATTTGAAACATTCAGAAGCAATGCACATTTTCCTTACATTTTTCATGATGTTATATGTTGATCTACCTAGACCTGTATGTTAATATGGCAGACCTGAGTTGGATATTACAAATTCAAGAGATATGTAGTGAATGTGTGAGAAGAATAGAGGCATACTCAGACAATAGGTACAGGACCAAATGTGAAAAATTTCGAGGAGTATTACCTAGTGGAGGATACAAATAGTTAATTTGACCACAAGTAATATGCACTGAAATACAGAGCTCTGAAAGTCCCAAAGGGACTAATTCAACAGGTCTTAGTAGGTCAATGGATGATTCTGAGAGAATAAAACAATTTCTTACCTAAGGCCTAACTGAAATGTGTGTGTGCGTGTGAATGCATTTGCATGTGATATACACGTGGATGTATAAGGGCAGGGAGGTAAGAATATGTTCTAAGCTGGAGGAAATAATGTATGCAAGATTTTTCATACATTTGGGGAGATCATCAAGTACTTCTATCTGCAGCATCACTTATAGAAGACATCATGGAAAGAAAGGATAGAGGCTCAGATTAAGGCACTAGCTTAAGAAATTTGGAGTAGGGATATATTTAGGTGGTGGAAACAATAAGAATTGATTAGATATGAGAGAATGGTTAACAGTAAACTCTAGATAGGTGACTGAGTAGAATCATTCTTTCCAGTGGCATAATGCACACAAGGAGGGCCAAGTTTTGAGGGGATCCAATAACATAAGTTCAACGTTGGGGAAAATATATTTGAAATAATATGGTAATTAACAGAATGGGCTCTGGAACCAGACTGTCTGGATTTGTATCCTGGCTCCACTGTTTATTAGCTGTGTGACCTTGGGCAAACTACTTCCCTATACCTTGATTTCTTCATCTTTAGAATGTTGTTAGTTAATTGTGATGGTTAATTTTACGTGTCAACTTAACTGAGCCACAATGCCCAGGTACTTGATCAAGCATTACTCTGGATTTTTCTGTGACAATATTTTGTATGAGATTAACATTTAAATTGGTGGACTTTGAGTAAAGCAGATTGTATTCCATAGTGTTGTTCAGCCTCATCCAACCAGTTGAAGGCTTCAATGAAACAAATGCCAACCTTCCTAGAACAACAGGAAATTCTGCAGCAGACCGCCTTTAGATTTGAACTGCACCTCCAGCTATTCTTTGAGTCTCTAAATATTGGCCCACTCTGCAAATTTTAAACTTGCCAGTCTCCATAGTCATATGGGCCAATATATATATATATATATATATATATATATATATATATATATATATATTCATGCAGTTACTAGAAAAATAAAATAAAGTATGTAAATGCTTTAGAATAGTACCTGGTACATGGTGAGTACTCAAATACTAGGTATTTGGGGGTGTCTGTGGAGCATCGATGTCCAATTTGTTTTGCATACACCAGTGTGTATTTGTAGTTCATGGGTGTTGTGTAGGGTGAGATAAAGATTTGGTGTTACTAGCATATACATGATAAATGATGCAATTAGAGTAAATCAGATTATCCAGAGAGAGAAGATGCTGCATAAGAAAGGCGGCTCAAAGCACAATCTTTAAAAAGTTAATATTAAAGAGATAGACAAAGTAAGCTTTAAAGGAGAAGCCAGAAAAGAGGAAAACCAGGAGGTTTTCACTAAAGAATGGCAAAATAAACTCACTTTTGGCAAAATTAAAGTCAGAATAGGACATTAATTTAGGAAGTATTACTAGAGTGGACATATGTCTGAGTTTACTTTGACCTCTCCGGGTTTGCACCTGTTGTTCCAGTAAGGTTAGAAAATATCTGATGGCCACCTGAGATATTACCAAGACAGTCAGCATGTGATTTGAAATGGTTCAGTCAAGTTAAAAGAATGGAGTTTTTCTCACATTCTTCCACTGTTTGCAAAAATGTGATGAAAAATGCTACTGACAACCATTTTGGTTTCACAGAACATAGAACCTGATTTCTAGATTTCAGGGATGAAGTAACAAATTAGGAAAAAAATTAGAATTTTTTATTGTTTTACTTCACCATATGGCATGTGGGATCTTTACTCCCTGACCGGAGATTGAATGCATGTTCTCTGCATAGAAAAAGTGGAGTCTTAACCTCTGGACTGACAGGAAAGTACCAACAAATTTCTTTATTCTTTGAGGCATTTTGATTGGGAGAATTCTGTAACTTGAAATCCCAACTACTCTAACTGATGTCTTGAGACAAGGGCAATGGTAAGTGAAGGAACTACAAAGTAGCAATATTCTAACTATAAAAGTGAAGTCGTTCAGTTGTCTCTGACTCTTTGCTACCCCATGGACTGTAGCCCTGCAGGCTCCTCGGTCCATGGGATTTTCCAGGGATGAATACTGGAGTAGGTTGCTATTTCCTTCTCCAGGGGATCTTCCCGACCCAGGGATTGAACCCGGGTCTCCTGCATTGCAGGCAGATGCTTTACCATCTGAGCTACCAGGGAAGCTTTTTTTTTTTTCTCCCCTATAAGACAGTTTAAAAATTAGGGAGCGAACAAGATGTGGAGGAGTAGGTGGAGGTGGAGTACATCTCTCTCCACTGATACATTAGGAATAAGCCTTCAGGCACAGAAGTGCATGCAGAACATGAGCTGAGAGCAGACAGGAGTACTGACCAGAAGAAAAGAATATATAGAACTACGCAAAACTCGGTAGGATGAAGGAACTAGGGGGAAAAACAAGAGTGTTAGTAGGACTAGACCTGCCCTCAGTGGGTAGGAGAACTGAAGCAGGGGTTCAATCCCCACATCAGGGCAATTGTTTGAGTTAAAGGAGAAACATTTAAGGTTGAGAGTGAAACAGCTGATCTGTGGCAGCCTAAATGGACTGAGAATCAGACAGTCCTTGCCACAGCCAGACATACCCTGGACAGGGATACAGGTCCCTTGGAAGGTGCTGCTCCTGGGAGCTTGAGTTTAAGAGTTGTGGAGCAAGCCCAGGGTGAGGGCTGCTGGGAGCTGGGGTTTAGGGGTTGTGGGACAATCCAGGGTGAGCACTGTTGGGAGCTGGATTTTAAGGGTTGTGGAGCAATCCCAGGGTGAGGGCTGCTGTTGACTGCAGAGAGATGGATCATGGGGATTTGGGAGAGGACACTGTGGTGGGAAATGCCTGTGGAGGAAAGCTGAGAAACCATGGAAACTAGGTGATGCTGCTGAGTCACATGTAGTGGGTGGAGCCATCATTATAGCTTTTCTCCCCACAAGCCAGCATCAGCAGCTGAACAAGAGAGGCTGGCTGTCAAATGCCTGACACACTGAACTATAGAGCAGGATCCCACCCAGGGTGCTCCTTTAAGTGACTGATGCACCGATCTACAGAGTAGGACTCCACACAGGGTGCCCCTTTACGTGCCTGATGTGCCAGTCTACAGAGTAGGACCCCAGTCAGGGGGGCCCCTCTATGTGCCTGATGTGCCTGAAAAACAGAGAAAGACCCCAGGCAAGGGGGCCCTCTAAGTGCCTGAATGGGTGGAGCTTCAGAGAAAGACTGGCTAAAGAGGCCTTCTGATTGTCAGCCTGAAAAAAGACTCTGATAGGGCCATAACTCCCGGAATGGAGGCAGTCCGTGTCCCTGCACACTGCCAGGGTCCGCACAAGCCAAGCAGCTGTGTCTCCTTCATGCTCAACTCTCACTGGGGCAGAGCTGCCACAGGCAAAAAAATTCTTGCATATATGTGCACAGGGTCTCTTTGGTCTTGTCCAACTCTTTGTGATCTTGTAGACTATGGCCTGCCAGGCTTCTCCATCAGGGAGAGGGGGTTCTCCAGGCAAGAATACTGGAGTGTATTGGCCAGTACTGGTTGCCATACCCTTCTAGAACACTATACTTCCTGCTATCATAGCCACCAACCCACCTGAGTACCTGGTGTTGCCAGAAATCCTGCGACCCAAGCAGCTGCACCACCTCCACACCTGACCTTCACAGGGACAAACCCAAGTCCTCCAGGGTAGCCTCAGTAGCAAACCCCAGTGGACAATCCACATGGAGAGGTGGAAATAAAACCATAATTGAAACCCAGGGGCAGTGTGGCTAAGGAATAAGACCCAAGACCTTCCCACCAGCTGTACAAGCTGCAGATTAAATCCACATGATCAACTAGGCAGACTCTGTGTCTATGGAATATATAAAAGGTCATTGAGAGCTCTCACAAAAGAAAATGCACTAGTTCTGATAGCTGTGTACATTGGAGGCAAGCATACACAGGAGTAGGATCAGATTAGAATCTGAGCTGCCCCCACAGCAGGTCCAGAGATCAGCACAGTGTTGGAGGGCAAGGTGAGGTGGACTGTGACTGCCAGTGACGGAAAGGACTCTGACAGCAGTGACTCAAGAAAACATTTATTATTCTAATTTTTTGACTTGTTCTGTAGATTCTCTTGGATTTTTTTTCTTTTTCCCCCTATATTGTAGTTGTCAATTTCATTCACACTATGAAATATAATTAAGCTTTTGAGTTTTTTTTTCTCAGTCACATTTTTAATTGTTGTTATAAACCTCTTCCCCTATATTGGGCTTTTGTGGTTCTATGGAGTCTTCTTTTTTTTTTTTTTTTTTAATTCTTCTTCCATTTTTTCCTCTCTTTTTTATAATTTTAATTTTTAATTTTTTAAACCTATTATATTTTTTCTACATTTATATCTTTGTTTGCCTTTCCTACTGTTCTTTTCCTCTTACAGTTAATCTTTAAGGTATATAAATCTTCAATTACTTCTATTTAACTTTGTATATCTGTTCTTTCTTTCCTTTTTTCTCAACATTTTGTTAGTTTTATTTTCATTGCTCTTTTCCCCAATTGGCACCTTGCTTTAGTTTCATTTTCCAGTTTGTGCTTTAGTTAGTTTTGTTCTGGTAGATCTAATTTTTGGTTTCCTTTGTTCACCAGGTCAATCTATTGTACTTTGCTTTTGTTGGACTGTTTTGATTTTGATTATGGGTGTATATGTATATTTGTATACACAGTCACACTTTTTATTGTTGTTATAAACCTCTGCCTCTACATTGGACTTTTGCAGTTTTGTGATTTTTTCCTTTTTTTTCTTCTCTTCTTCCATTTTCCCCCCATCTTTTTTATGCTTTTAATTTTTTTAACCTATTTTTTTTTCTATCTTTATGCCTCTGTTTGCCTTTCCAACTGTTATTTCCCCCTTGCAGTTAATCTTTAATGTGCATAAATCTTCTTCATCTACCTCATTTAACTTTGCTTATCTATTCTTTCTTTCTTTCTTTTCCTCTCAACTTATTTGTTAGTTTTGTTTTCACTGCTTTATTCCCCACTTGACACCTTGGTTTAGTTTTGTTTTCCAGTTTGTGCTTTAGTTATTTTGTTCTTAACTGGTAAATATAATTTTTGATTTTCTTTGTTCACTGAGTCAATCTACTGTACTTTATTTCTCTTGGACTGTTTTCACTTTGCTTATGGGTGTATATGTATATGTGCATATTCCATTATTTTAATTATTATTTGCCTGATTTTGTAACTGCCACTTGTCTGGGGTTCATTTTTGGTTTCCATTTTTGGATATTTGTTTTAATCTCACTTAATGCCATAACAAAACAGTTGTGGAATCTTCATTTCTGACCAGAGATCAACACCTGAGCCTTTGGAGTTGGAGCACTGATACCAAGACCCTAGAATACCAGAGGACTAAACTTCAGTTCAGTTCAGTTCAGTCGCTCAGTCGTGTCCGACTCTTTGTGACCTCTCTGTCCATCACCAACTCCCGGAGTTCACTCAAACTCAAGTCCATTGAGTTGGTGATGCCATCCAGCCATCTCATCCTCTGTCGTCCCCTTCTCCTCCTGCCCCCAATCCCTCCCAGCATCAAAATCTTTTCCAATGAGTCAACTCTTCGCATGAGATGGCCAAAGTATTGGAGTTTCAGCTTTAGCATCATTCCTTCCAAAGAAATCCCAGGGCTGATCTCCTTCAGAATGGACTGGTTGGATCTCCTTGCAGTCCAAGGGACTCTCAAGAGTCTTCTCCAACACAACAGCTCAAAAGCATCAGTTCTTTGGTGCTCAGCTTTCTTCACAGGGAGTATTAAATAGTGAGAACTCACACAAAGAAAACCACTTGAATAGAAGACCCGACATCACCTAACCACCAGTAGCACACTGTGCAGGACGCTTCATTTAAGCAACAAAACAAAACAAAAATACAAACCCAACCATCAGCAGACAGGATTATCACCTCACTCAGCACAGATCTCACCCTATACAAAGCTTACACAAACCACTAGGCCAACCTTAGGAGGGAAGAAACAAAAAGGAAGAAAGAATTCAACCTTGAAGCCCAGGAAAAGGAGACCTCAAACAAAGTAAATTCAAAAAATAAAAATAATGAAAAGGCAGAGAAATACTATACAAATGAAGGAACAAACTAGAAACACAGAAGTCCAAATAAATGAAAAGGAAATGGGCAAACTACCTGAAAAAGAATTCAGAATAATGATAGTAAAGGTGATCAAAAACCTTGAAAATGAAATGCAAGAATCAACTAGCAAAGACGTAGAAGAATTAAAGAATAAACATACAGAGACAAATGACACAATTACTGAAATTAAAAATAATCTGGAATCAATAGCAGAATATCTGAAGCAGAAGAATGAATCAGTGATCTGGAATATAAAATGGTGGAAATAACTTCTGAAGAGTAGAATAAAGTAAAACGAATGAAAACAACTGATGATAGTCTCATAGATCTCTGGAACAAGATCAAATGCACCAACATTTGAATTAAGGGGCCCCAGAAGAAGAAAAGAAAAAGAAAGGGTATGAGAAAATTTTTGAAGAGATTATAGTTGAAAATTTCACCAACATGGAAAAGGAAATAGTCAATCAAGTCCAAGAGGCACAAAGAATCCTACACAGAATAAACCCAAGGAGAAACATGCCAAGACACATACTAATCAAACTAACAAAGACTAAACACAAAGATACAATATTAAAAGCATCAAGGGAGAAGAAACAAGTAATATAGGAGGGAAACCCCATACACTTAACAGCTTATCTTTCAGCAGAAACTCTGCAGGCCAGAAGGGAATGGCAGGATATATTTAACGTACTGAAAGGGAAAAATCCACAACCAAGATTTTTGTACCCAGCAAGGATCTCATTCAAAATTAATGGAGAAATAAAAAGCTTTTCAGACAAGCAAAAGTTAAGAGAATTCAGTACTGCCAAACCAGCTTTACAACAAATGTTAAAGGAACTTATATAGTCAAAAAATACAAGAGAAGAAAAAGGATCTACAAAATCAACCCCAAACAATTAGAAAATGGCGATAGGAACATATATATCAACAATTACTTTAAATGTAAATGGATTAAATGCTCCAACCAAAAGGCACAGACTGGCTGAATGGATACAAAAACAAGACCTATATATATGCTGTCTACAAGAAACCCACTTCAGACCTAAAGACACATAGAGACTGAAAGTGAGAGGATGGAAAAATATATTCCATGCAAATGGGAAGCAAAAGAAAGCTGGAGTAGCAATCCTCATATCAGAAAAAATAGACCTTAAAAAAAACTAGATTACAAGAGATAAGGAAGGACACTACATAATGATCAAGGGATCAATCCAAGAGAAAGACATAACAATTGTAAATATCTATGCACCCAACATAGGAGACCTCAATACGTAAGACAAACACTACATAATGATCAAGGGATCAATCCAAGAGAAAGACATAACAATTGTAAATATCTATGTACCCAACATAGGAGACCTCAATACGTAAGACAAACACTACATAATGATCAAGGGATCAATCCAAGAGGAAGACATAACAATTGTAAATATCTATGTACCCAACATAGGAGACCTCAATACATAAGACAAACACTAACAGACATAGAATAGTAAAACAATAATAGTAGGAGACTTCAACACCCCACTCACACCAATGGACAGATCATGAAAACAGAAAATTAATAAGGAAACACAAGTCTTAAATGATACATTAGATGACATGGATCTTATTGATATCTTCAGAACATTCCACCCAAATGAAGAAGAATACACCTTCTTTTCAAATGCACATCGAGCCTTCTCCATGATAGACCAAATAAATCTAGGGTCACAAATCAAATCTCAGTAAATTTAAGAAAGCTGAAATCATATCAAGCGTCTTCTACGACCACAACGTTTGAAACTAGATATCAATTACAAGAAAAAACTGTAAGAAACACAAACACTTGGAGATTAAACAACACGTTTCTAAATAACCAACAGGTTACTGAAGAAATCAAAAGGGAAATAAAAAAATTTCTAGAAACAAATGACAATGAAAACACAACCCAAAACCTATGGGATGCAGCAAAAACAGTTCTAAGAGGGAAGTTTATAGTAATACAATCCTACCCCAAGAAATAAAAAAACCATCAAATAGAGAGCCTATCATTACACCTAAAACAACTGGAAAAAGAAGGACAACCCTCCCAAAAAATTCATAGAAGGAAAGAAATCATAAAGATAGAAGCAAAAATAAACGAAAAAGAAATGAAGGAAGCAATAGTAAAGATTAATAAGCTAAAAACTGGTTCTTTGAGAAGATAAAATTGACAGTCCATTAGCCAGACTCATCAAAAAAAAGAGAGAAGAATCAAATCAAAAAATTAGAAATGAAAAAAGAGAGGTTACAATAGACAATGCAGAAATACCAAGATTATGAAACTATTATGAACAACTTTATAGCAATAAAATGGATAACATGCAAGAAATGGACAGATTCTTAGAAAAGTCCAATCTCTCAAGACTGAACCAAGAAGAAATAGAAATTACAAACAACCCAATCACAAACACTGAAATTGAAGCTGTGATAAAAAAATCTCACAAAAAACAAAAGCCTAGTGCCAGATGGCTTCACAGGGAAATTCTATCAAACATTTAGAGAGGAGCTAATGCCTATCCTTCTGAAACTCTTTCAAAAAAGTGCAGAGGAAGGAACACTTCCAAACTCATTCTACAAAGCCACCATCACTCTGATACCAAAATCAGACAAAGACACCACAAAAAAAGAAAACTGCAGGCCAATATCACTGATGAACACATATGCAAAAATCCTCAACAAAATTTTAGCAAACAGAATTCAGCAACACATCAAAAAGTTCATACACCATATCAAGTTTGGTTTATTCCAGGAATGCAAGGATTCTTCAATGTACACAAATCAGTCAATGTGATATACCATATTAACAAACTGAAAGATTAAAGCCATATGATAATTTCAATAAATTCAGAAAAAGCCTTTGACAAAATCCAGTACCCATTTACGATTAACACTTTTCAAAAAATGGGCAGAGAGGGAAATTACCTCAACATAGTAAAGGTCATATATGATAAGCCTATGGCAAACATTATTCTCAATGGTGAAAAGTTGAAAGTATTCCCCCTAAGATCAGGAACAAGATGAGGGTGTTCACTTTCACCACTATTATTCAATATAGTTCTGGAAGTCCTAGCTATAGCAATCAGAGAAGAAAAAGACATGAAAAGAATCCAGATCAGAAAAGGAGAAGTAAACCTCTCACTGTTTGCAGATGACATGATACTGTACATAGAAAACCCTAAGGATAATATGAGAAGATTACTAGAGCTAATCAGTGAATTTAGCAAAGTTTCAGGATACAAAATCAATACACAGAAATCACTTACATTTCTATATACTAACAATCAGAAAGAGAAATTAAAGAATCAATCCCATTCACCTTTGCAACAAAAAGAATTAAATATCTAGGAATAAGCTTACCTAAGGAGACAAAAGAAGTGTATGCAGGAAATTATAAGACACTGATGAAAGAAATCAAAGATGGCATAAACAGATGGAGAGATATTCCATGTTCCTGGATAGGTAAGAAGAATAAATACTGTGAAAATGACTATACTATCAAATGCAATCAACAGCTTCAATGTGATCCCTATCAAATTACCAATGACATTTTTCACAGAACTAGAACAAAAAATTTCACAATTCATATGGGGACACAAAAGTCCCCAAATAGCCAAAGCAGTCTTGAGAAAGAAGAATGGAGCTGGAGGAATCAATCTTCCTGACTTCAGATTACACTATAAAGCTACGGTCATCAAGACAGTATGGTACTGACACAAAAACAGAAATATAGACCAATGGAACAAGACAGAAAGCCCAGAAATAAACTTATGCACATATGAGTACCTTATTTTTGACAAAGGAGGCAAGAATATACAATTGGGCAAAGACAGCCTCTTCATAAATGGTGCTGGGAAAACTGGACAGATACATGTAAAAGAATGAAATTAAAACACTCCCTAACACCATACACAAAGATTAACTCAGAATGGATTAAAGACCTAAATGCAAGACCAGAAACTATAAAACTCTTAGAGGAAAACAGAAGCAGAACACTTGATGATGTAAATCAAAGCAAGATGCTTTATGACCCACCTCCTAGAGTAACAGAATAAAAACAAAAGTAAACAAGTGGGAACTGGTTAAACGAAAAGCTTTTGCACAGCAAAGGAAACTATAAGCAAGGGAAAAAGATAACCCTCAGAATGGGAGAAAATAATAGCAAATAAATGACAAAGGATTAATTTCCAAAATATATAAGGAACTCATACAACTCAATGTTAGAAAAACAAACAACCCAATAAAAAAGTGATTAAAGACCTAAATAGACATTTCTCCAAAGAAGACATACAGATGGCTAACAAATACATGAAAAGATGCTCAACATCACTCATTATTAGAGAAATGAAAATCAAAACTACAATGAGATATCATTTCAAACTGGTCAGAGTGACCATCATCAAAAAGTCTGCAAACAATAAATGTTGGAGAGGATGTGGAGAAAAAGGAACACTCTTGCACTGTTGGAGGGAATGTAAATTGATGCAGCCACTATGGAAGAAGGTATGGAGATTCCTTAAAACACTAGGAATAGAACCACCATATGACTCAGCAATCCCACTCCTAGGCACATATCCAGAGGAAACCAAAATTGAAAAAGACACGTGTATCCCATTGTTCATTGCAGCACTATTTATAATAGCTAGAACATGAAAGCAATCTAGATGTCCATCAACAGATGATTGGATAAAGAAGTTGTGGTACATATACACAATGGAATATTACTCAGCAGTAAAAAGGAATGCATTTGAGTCAGTTCTGATGAGGTGAATGAACCTGCAACCTATTATATAGAGTGAAGTGAGTCAAAAAGAAAGATAAATACCATATTCTAACACACATTTATGGAACATAGAAAAATGGTACTGAAGAATTTACATACAGGGCAGCAATGAAGAACATAGAGAATAGACTTATGGACATGGAAAGAGGGGAGGAGAGGGTGAGATGTATGGAAAGAGTAACATGGAAACTTACATTACCATATGTAAAATAGATAGCCAATGGGAATTTGCTGTATGGCCCAGCAAACTCAAACAGGGGCTCTTTATCCATCTAGAGGGTGTGGGATGAGGCAGGAGATGGGAGAGAGGTTCAAAAGGGAGGGGATATATGTATACCTATGGCTGATTCATGTTGAGGTTTGACAGAAAACAACAAAAGTCTGTAAAGCAATTATCCTTCAATACAAAAATAAATTTAAAATATCATCCCCTTCACCAGTGCCTTCTAAGGAGGGAGAATCCTTTTCACATAGCAACTGGATTGCACTTTGTTGAACGTTGGAATGGGTGTAAGTAAGCAAATTTGGAGAAATCAAATAGGATGAGTGCAAATGCTCTAATAATGTGAGGAGTCATGGGAAGGGTGGGATTCAAAGATAGTAAGTGGAGCCAAGGAATTTGGGTGCTTCATAGAAGGGGACAACCAAAGGAACTCTGGAGAGGCAGAGTAAAAGTATAGACTATATGTATCTGGATTATGTAACAAAACTGGCAAATCTCTTTTAAATCCCTGGTTGATACACTTTTGAATGCATGTCCTCTGCATAGGAAAGGTGGAGTCCTTGTAATTATCTCCAATTAACCACTCCCTTCTTCTTATATACCCTTCTCCTCTGGGATTCAATGGCACCATAGTCACTCTAGTGATTTTTTTTTCCCTCTCACACTTTATAGCTCTCTCTTTTTTAAGTCTTCTTTGCTAGCTCCTCTAAATGACGGAGGACCTTGGACTTCCCTGATGGCTCAGTGGTAAAGAATCTACCTGAAATTTACAAGATATGTACAGGAGACATGGGTTCTATCCAAGGGCTTGGGAAATCCCCAGGAGAAAGAAAGGGCAACCCACTCCAATATTCTTGCCTGGGAAATCCCACTGACAGAGGTACCTAGCGGGCTACACTCCATGGGGTCACAAAGAGTTGGACACGACTTAACAACAGCATGAGGAACTGAGTATTGCTTACAGTAGGAAGAAAAGTCAGTGATGTCCCTGATAAAATGGCAACAGATTAAAAGGAACTGAGGCAAAAATGGGTGTTGAGAATGCCCAGAGAGTTAACAGAAACAACTCTTAAGGAGCTCTGGGGTGAAAGGAAGCATAGAATTGAAAGGCAGCCAGATCTGGAGACAAAGGAAACAAAACAAAAATTGTTTTGCTTTCATTTTGATAATTCTTTAATTATTAATAATTAATAATTATTTGCTTTCATTTTAATAATTTTTTTAAATTTCTGGAATCATTGTAGTTTTATTGAAAAATTGCACAGATTGTTCTTGGAGTTTTGTTTTTTTTTTTAATTTGGATGCAATAAATCTTAGTTGCAGTACACAGGATCTTTCAGTGTTGCAACTAAGAACCTGCAAGCCACAACTAAGAAACTGTGTTTTAAGATATATATATATATATATTTTTTTTTTTAAAGGAAGGAGATAAAGTGACACATTAGGGGAAAAAATAAAGAGTCATGACAGCATGAATTCCTTGAGATAGCAATCCATGAGGAAAATATCAAGAGAAACTGTTGGTCTTAAATAGAAGCAGAGACAGAATAAAGGGCAGAGTGGGTACACAAAATGGGGAGTTGGTAGACTTGATAGTAGAAGGATGAGGTACTTCTCTTTGGAGTATAAAGCCCTGTCATTGGCCAATGGTGAAGAGTCAAAGATGTGAAAATAGCTTCCTAGAAATGAGACAGAGTTTTCTAGTGAAGTACATCCAGTGTTAAAAAGCCACTTAAGATTTATTTCCACTTGTTTGAAGACTGACCAAACAGCCAAATATGTGATTTTTTTTTTTTTTTAATGATAGTATTTGTATGTTCGAGTTCAGGAACAGTGTTAGTAGAGGGTTAAGTTGAACCAATACAAGTAAGAACTGGGGCTTTGAGAGGCCTGTGTAGACACACAAATTGATCTCTTAAAGTCTCATTTATAATACCTTCCTTTTGACTCCTAACCAATAAAACAGAAATGGTGAAGGGATGTTTAATTAAGATCCCTAACCATGTGTATTTGAGTCAAAGAGAGATTATCCTAGACAGGCCTCACCTAGTCAAGAAAGACCTTTAAAAGTGTAGCCAAGCCTTCCTGAAGATAGAAACTTTAGACAACAGAAACTCTCTTTTGTTGACTTTGAAGAATGAAGTTCCATAAGTCTACAGCCATGAGAAAAAGAAATTCTGCCAGAAACCCGAGGGAGCCTGAAAGTGGGTCCTTCCACAGCTGAGCCTCCAGAGAAGAACACAGTCCAGATGACAACTTGATTTCAGCATAAGGATACTGTGAGCATTGAATTCAACCAATGCCCAGTCTTTTCTTTTCATTTATTTACATATTTATTATTGAATATAATTAATGTACATCATATAAATTTCATGTGTACAACACTGATTCACAATTTTACAGGTTATACTCCATTTATGGTGGTGATTGGAGAAGGAAATGGCAGCCCACTCCAGTATTCTTGCCTGGAGAATCCCATGGACAGAGGAGCCTGGTGGGCAACAGTCTTCAGGGTCGCAAAGAGTCGGACATGACTGAGCGACTTCACTTTCACTTTCACTATGGTGGTGATTTACTCGCTAAATCATGAATGACTCTTGCGACCTCATGGACTGTAGCCAAGCCAGACTCTGTCTCTGGGATTTTCCAGGCAAGAATACTGGAGTAGGCTTCATTTCCTTCTCCAGGGGATCTTCCTGACCCAGGGACTGAACCCAGGTCTCCTGCACTGCAGGCAGATTCTTTACCAACTGAGCTACCAGGGAAGCCCCATTTATAGTTATAAAATATTGACTATATTCCTTGTCCTGTACAGTACAATATATCTGTGTAACTTACCTATTTGACACATAGAAGTTTGTACCTCATAATCTCTAACCCTTATCTTGCCCCTTCTTCGTTTCTTCTCAACAGTGGTAATAGGAATTGGGATTGTTAGTCACTCAGTTGTGTCTGACCCTTTGTGACCTCAGGGACTGTAGCCCATCAGGCTCTTCTGTCCATGGAATTCTCCAGGCAAGAATACTAGAGTGGGTAGCTGTTCCCTTTTCCAGGGGATCTTCCTGACCCAGGGATAGAACCTAGGTCTCCTGCATTGCAGGCGAACTCTTTACCATCTGAGCCACAATAGAACCAGTCGTTTTTTCTCATAATCTGTGAGTATATTTCTGTTGCTATATCCACCAGTTTGGTAAATTTTTATATCTCACATATTACAGATGTCATACAGTATTTGTCTTTGTCTGACTTATCTCAGTTAGCATAGTGCCCTCCAAGTTTATCCACATTGTGGTAAATGGCAAAATTTCATACTTTTTATGGATGTTGTGTTGTTTTTTTAACATTTTATTGAAGTATAGTTGATATACAATGTTGCATTAGTGTCAAGTATGCAGCATAGAGATTAACTTTTATATACACACATATATTATACATAGTTATATATAAATATAGTCATTCTATTTCAGCTTCCTTTCCCATATAGGTTATTACAAAATATAGAGTTTCCTATGAACAGGCATGTTAAGAGTATTTTTTGCAAATAATTATTATTCCAACCTATGGAAATGAGGGTAAATTAGGATGTAAGAATGGAAAGTGGGTAATGGACAAGATAAATCTCATAATCAATGGATTAGAAAGCTTACTGGTATTGGATAATCGGAGTGAAAGTTGAAGAGAAAATTAATGAAAAGGAAAATAGGTATTGGTTGTAAAGAGAGAGAATGACAAAAGAAAATACACACACACAGAGGCAGTTATTAATTTAAATACTGGAGAGTTGTTCTGCTTTCTTTCTTGTTGCCCCAAGACATTTTGAAGCAACTGTCTTAGGCAGGTATATGTATCAGTTCTCTGTCGGCACTGTTCCTCAGCTAGGCTGACTCAATATTTAAACCATGCAAAGACTAGGAAAGGATGAGCATGGGAAAGAGAGCCACAGAATTCTATTTGTTTGCAAATCTCAGCCACGTCCTCCAATCAATGAAGCTAACAATTTGATTCCCAACTTCTTCTATCTATTAATTCATTCCAAATCTCGATAAGAAATAGACTTGTTATGTTTTGATCCTCTAAAACCCCAACAGCTATAATAGAAGACATTGGCCCTTGCCCAAGAATGGAGGTGTTGTGATCACTTCTAATATATACCTTGGGGCAGTCTCTGAACCTGATTAGGAATGTTCACACTGTTGCGGGAAGGGACTGAGAAATGTATTCAGAAAATAAGCAAGCACAAGACAAACAGTAGGTATTTAATAGATAAACATTTTCTCCCTCCTTATGAAATGAGAAGCCTTTGGATTGATGGTAGGTGGTAACTTTTCTGTAGCTGAGGAGCCTAGGTACTATGAATGCTAAAGACTTCTGAATTATCATGTGAATTTAGCAGCCAAACGTAGGTAGAATTGTTACTTCCAGTGACACAGTGAGGATGATCATGGAGTCATCTTTCATGGCAGTAGAATTGGGGTTGGAGTCCACATGTCAATACCGAAGAGTCAAATATTTAACTAACGGTACAACAGAAAGTGACTGAGGGGTACAGAACTGATTGCCTCATGCTAACTAGTTTATATGGATTGGTCAGGTAGCCTCACACTCAGAAATAAATTTGTAGAACCTTTTGAAAATTATAGCTTACAGATAAAAGCTAAGAATCAGCTAGGTAACATATTTCTTGCTTGGAGGTAACCTATATGCATTGGTGCTGGACTCAGCCTGAAATTGCCTGTAATTAAGTCTTTCTACCCCCAAGTTGTGATGTATGAGGTAGTACAACAGCTCCTTAGATAAGTACTGATGAAAATGGAATGACTGGACTCATTCATTCCTGAGAACAACACCATCCTTGCCCTGCTGCAATTTGGCTATATGTTTATAAAACCAAATTGGTTATATATCTGGTTTTATATTTGGTTATATGCTTATTTGCAAATAAATTTCTTTCTTAGCTAAATTAGTTCAAGTTGGGCATCTTCTAATTTGTAATTGTGTGTCCTTTAGTAATATGGAGGAATTCAATTTCTTTCATTTGGTTTATCATTAGTTTCTAAGTTTTCTAAGGAATATGCATTTATTTGCAAACAGAATACTACAAAATTTATGATACAATAAAAATAGAGGAAAAGGAGGTTCTGACTTCAGGAAGTTCTAAACATCAATTTGGTTAGGGAATATCAAACATAAATGTGTCAGGGACCAAAATGATCTTCTGGTCTGCTGGACCAGATCTGCTGATCTGCTGGAGATTAAGCATAAGTTTTTTTGTCAATATTTGTATAGATTGATCAATCCCTGCAGAGAAAGACTCAAAATTCAACTTGGATTATCTAAGAATCTATAAAAATTGTATGCCAGATAGATTTTACAGAAAAGGAATTTGTATAGGATTGTAGGAAAGTTCACAAAAGTGTCTTTAGAATAGGATGAGAGCCAAAACTACTTCAGGGATCTGGAGAACATTGACTAATAACCTCATCATGATGGATGGGATGAATCAGCTCTGTTTCTTGGTAATTACTTCACTCTGCCCAAGATTTAATGTCCTGAGAGGAACTTGAATCCCTTGCTCACCCTGGTATTTTGGTTTACCTACTCTTCCTCCAAGACCAAGCACAGTGATGATGGAGAGGTATTTCAGAAAGAAAGAAAAGAGAGGAAAGAACACAGAAAAATGTATTTGAGTGCTATTCAGAACTCAATAAGGAATGAACAGAATCACTGATGCAGTGAACATGAGCTTGGGAAGACTCCGGGAGATGGTGAGGGACAGGGAGGCCTGGCACGCTGCAGTCCATGGAGTCGCAAAGAGTTGGACATAACTGGATGAATGTACAGCAACAACAAGAAATTAACACTCAGACACTGAACAATATTACAGGTCAGTTTTGAGTAAAAATGACTCAATATGAATCAGTGTTTAATTTTGCTTCAAATAGTTTCACATCCATTCTCTCCTTGGTCTCTGCATGAAGGCCAGATTAGGCTTCTTCACAGCATGGTGGCTTGAAAATAGCCAAACTACTAACAGGATTTCTCAGAGCTCTGATGAGTGTCTCAAAAGAACCACACAGAACTTTGCTGCTTTTATGGGCTAGCCTTGTGGCTCAGCTGGTAAAGAATCCGCTTGCAATGTGGGAGACTTGGGTTTGATCCTTGGGTTGGGAAGATCCCCTGGAGAAGGGAAAGGCTACCCACTCCAGTATTCTGGCCTGGAGAATTCCATGGACTGTATAGTCCATGGGGTGGCAAAGAGTCAGACACAGCTGAGGAACTTTCAGAAGTCATGTAGCATCATTTTTTCTACAAGCTCACTCGTGGATAAAGAATCTGCTTGCCAGTGCAGGAGATGCAGGTTCGATCCTTGGGTCAGGAAGATCTCTTGGAGGAGGAAATGGCAACCCAATCCAGTATTCTTGCCTGGAGAATTCCATGGACAGAGGAGCCTGGTGGGCTATAGCCCATGGGGCCAGAGCTACTAAGCACACAGCACAGACTCATATTCAAAGAGAGAGAACTGAGACCCTACCTCTCAATAAAAGGAAAATTAAAATTGTAGTGAAAGAAAATCATGTATATTGGAAGATATTTCAAAAAATAATATCTGCCACCTCTGGGAAATACAACCTGCCACAAGTATAGACCCCAAACATACTAATCGCAGTATAAGGAGCCTGGTGGTGTCTTGAAGTCCTCATATCGATTGCCTTCTGCCCTGCCCCTCTATCCTCCATGTTTTCTAAACAATAAATCCTAGCACAACTCAGTAATATTTTTCATACACTTCACAGAACAAGAGAAAAGTTGGGAATGAAGTAAAATCAATTCCAGTGAATGAATCACTTTTTAAATGATAGTTTTCTGAATATGAAGAATATTATTCTTATAGGACTACTTTTAAATATCTTAGTCATAAGAGGAATCAGTTCTTTTCTGAGGAAGTGTACAAAGAGCTTTCTGTTTTAGATAGAGAATATATCATGATTCAAGGTGCATTGATTAGGCACCAGCTATTCACTGAGCTCTATTCTTGGTGATAGAAGAGTGATGGAATGGACAGCAGGAAATGAAACTTCTTTTTTAAAAAAATTCCTGCCACCATGGAGGTTACCTGAATACATTATTTGTTTGAGAAAGGACACTGCCTGGTAAAGGTATATGTGTTCGATTTCTTCCACCCTACTGGGTGAGCGTCCAGTGCAGGAATTATGTCAGTTTCACTACTGTAGTCCCAGGGCCCACCACAGTGCCTGGAGGAGAGCAAGTCTCAATAAATATTTGTTAAACTATATTTGTGCAGATGTGAAGGAATTCACGCCAGTCCCTTAAAAGGAAGGGCTCTCATGAGAAAGGAATGAGCATGTCCTCTTCTTAAAGGACAGACACTAGACTAGCTTGAGGAGATGACTGTTCCCCATCCTTACCAATAAAGGTTTAAGAAGATGCAGGGGAGGAGCAACGGAACTGGTTCTGTTATTTTTTCAAAGGTAAAGAAATCTGTACAATTTCTTAAACTTTGCAATTCCCTTGTGTTTGTTATTCTTGCTTTTCTCTATTTCTCTGTGGTGATTAATAGTCATTTTTTCAAATGTCATGTGTGCCGGTCTTTGGGGAGTGGAAGGAAGGAGTAAGCTGGGGAGACTGTTACTCTCTGCAAGGAAGCTCGAGGGGAGAGAATCCTCGAGGGATAAAGTTGGTGTTCACAGCTTCAGAGACTTGGGAGTAGGTGGAGTCCCCGAGGCCCGCTCCAAGGAGAGACAGAATGGCAGCAAGCCTGGGCTACAGAGCGTCCAGAAATTCAAGTGTGCAAAGGCTGTCATGATTATTTGACCAGGCCTTGTGCGGTGTTTCCTGGTATAGAATTAAAAACAAATGAGTGCTCTTCTAGCACTTTGCTTTCAATTCTGTATTCTCTATGTCAGTTAAATATGTCACACTAGAAATCTTTCTGAAGCCCTGCCCTGCTTTTCTCATCCTTCATTTATAATCTCTCACCTAATCCTGTCATTTTTGCCTGTTTAAGTCTTTCACATCACTCCCTCTCATTTCCATCTTCACTGCCTTGCCTGTGCTCAGACCTGAATCACATAACTGCCCCCAACTGGTCTCAACATGAGAATCCTTCATCCTATTTTTTCTTTTTTTCTTAAACGCAAGCTTGATTATGTCCTTCAATGCTTAGCTCTCTAGTATGTGTGGACTTACTACCCGAAGACAGCATCCCAAACCTTAGCATATGAGGCCTCTGCCCTCTGTTGAACTTTTAGACTCATATGTTTTCTTCCTCCCCTAATACATCTTACACTCCAGCCATATGGGTTGGCTAACTGAAGCCAAACTATTCCAAATGAGTGACTTTTATACTTTAGCATATAATGCTCACTTTGCCTGGAATGTACATTCTTTTCTCTCCAAAAGATAGATTCCTTTTTGACTTTCAAGACCTAGATAAAATATCACATCTACTCAGTGAAGCCTTTTTCCACTCCCTCAGGCACTATGTGTAAATTTTTTGTGTGGATGAGTTTTGTCACTAGACTGTGACTTTCTTGAGAGAAGGGATTTCCTGTTAACCCACATACTATCACAAGTGCCTAACACAACACCTATTGTAAAACTGATAAATAACAAAGTGAATAAATGAATGTGAGTGGTGAGGATGGCTTTTGTCCTGTGATGTGATGTTAAGAAAAAAAATGGAACTGCAAGTCTAGGTAGATGTGTACGTGGCCTCCCTGGAACATGTCACTGATTTTACCTGACAATCTGTCTTTTTATTGCCTAGAGGTATAAAGAAATTAAACCAGGAGAGTCCAGTATAGCTATTCAGTCTCTAGACAGCAGAAACTCTCAACTTTCTAAAGGATATGCACTTCTGTTCTTGGATGAAGGAAAAACACCAGCTTTGAACAAAGTAGGTTTGTAGGACAGTACAAACAGCTGCACCTGAAGAAAAGTGTTCACTTTTTCTTTATTTTGGCAAAAGTACCTACTTTCTGGTGCCCTGTATATGGCCAGCTTATGTTCATCCAGAAGTAAGGAATTCAGTCAAGCAGTATATTCCAAAGAGATAAGTAATTCTTCTTGCATGTTAGTGTAAGAACAGAGATTTACTAATTATATTGAATTAGCCATTATCTTTGGAGAAGGCAGTGGCAATCTATTCCAGTACTCTTGCCTGGAAAATCCCATGGACAGAGGAGCTTGGTAGGCTGCAATCCATGGGGTTGCTAGGGGTTGGACACGACTGAGCGACTTCACTTTCACTTTTCACTTTCATGCATTGGAGAAAGAAATGGCAACCCACTCCAGTGTTCTTGCCTGGAGAATCCCAGGGACGGGGGAGCCTGGTGGGCTGCCATCTATGGGGTCACACAGAGTCAGACACAACTGAAGAGACATAGCAGCAGCAGCCAATATCTTACTTAATCTTTTCAGATTTCTATAACAAAATGCCTTAGACTGGGTAGCTTGATCAATGGAAAATTACTTCTTGTGGTTCATTGCTGAGAAATCCAAGATCAAGGTGTCTTCAGATTTAGTGTCTGGTGCAGGCCTGCTTCTCTGGCTTATAGATAGCTGTCCTCTCTGAGTGTATGCTCCTGGTGAGACGGGGAGAGAGAGTGTGCTCTTATAAGGGCACAAATTGCGTCATGAGGGCACCACCCTCATGACTTTATCTAGACTTAATTACCTCCCATATGCAAACATCATCACATTGGGTGTTACCGCTTCAGCACGTGAACACAAACTTGTAGTCCATAAAACTAACCAGGAATGATCACAAGGCAACAGCAATAATAAAGACAATAAAAATACGGCCTGGATAATCCCATGGACAGAGGAGCCTGGAAGGCTGCAGTCCATGGGGTCGCTGAGGGTCAGACACAACTGAGCGACTTCACTTTCACTTTCATGCATTGGAGAAGGAAATGGCAACCCACTCCAGTGTTCTTGCCTGGAGAATCCCAGGGACGGGGGAGCCTAGTGGGCTGCTGTCTCTGGGGTCACACAGAGTCAGACATGACTGAAGTGACTTAGCATCAGCAGCAGCAGTAGAGGTTTATTGAATGAATGCTTGCTATGTGACAGTCACAATTTCAGGTTTTTGCATATGTTGGCTCATTAGACCTCCTATTGACCCTATGAGGAAGGTGATATTATTACATTCATTTTAAATATGAAGAAATTAAAACACAGAAGGCTTCAGTAACTAGCCTAAGGTCACTAATTATTAGCAGAAGTGGAAATCAATCTCAGTAATTCTTGCACCAAAGCTCATATTTTTAACCACAATGCTGAATTTAGAAGAAGAAACACTCATGGAGATTTTCTAATTTAATGCTTTTTAACATTTTTGTAGTTGTGGAAAGATATATCATATATATTAATATATATATATTTAAATGTATGTATTTAAATCCTAGTATATAAAACAAATAAAAACTGAACCAAATTTCTATTCCTGGCAATGTTGTAGGCAAGGTACACCAAATGGATTCCTTTCACACAAAAAATGGAAAATTAAAAGAAAAACTTAAATGTATATTTTAGTACTCAGTAAAATAGAAGTTGTCCAGGAGCAGAAAAAGGTGGACAGAAATATTGGATTGGCCAAAAAGATTGCTTAGGTTTTTCTATACCAATTTATGCAAAAAAAAAAAAAAAAAAAAAAAGAACTTTTGGCCAACACAATACAAAGAAATAAAATGGAAGTTTTCATAAAAAGAATTTTCAGATTTCCAAGAAGCTATAACTTTTATTTTAACAATCTTGTGGAGCAGAAGAGGAAGGGTATTCTTAATAAGATACTTCCTCAGGAAAAAAAAGGAATTGGGAAAATATACATTATGCGAAGGGAAAAAGCAAAGAGCCTTGTAAATTCTGACCTTGAGTCTTAGATGAGATAAAAATTTAAATGTTTGCTCTAAAAGTTCTTAAGTACATATTAGCCTTCACACAAGTTGAGAATTAAGGCCTACAGTATCTAAAAGTCCTGAGTCAAGAAATTATGTAAAATATGCCTGGGCTAGTGTTCTCTCAAGGGTCTAGCAGAAGCAAATGCAAATCCTATCTCAAGGAATGCATTCTCAGCATAGATGTTATAAAATTTCTTAGGTAAAACTCCAAATGAATATAAAAAAGAAAAAAAAAAAAAGAAATTTGTGAAGAAATAAAGCATGTGGTTTCTGGTCAAACACATAAATATCTTAGAGTTATCACTCCTGTTCGCACAAGTAAAAAGTTGAACAAACTGAAAATCAACACCTCTCTTTAGATCCATCAGATAATACATGGATCCACCAAATGTCATAAGTTAAACTTGTGTCCTAAAAATTGGAAAAAGAATTAAGTACCAAAAATCATATTACCTTTTGCTTGCCTAGAGCATAAGCCCAAGCAAAAGCCTGTTTCTGGAGCCAGTACTCATAAGAGCACCTAGAATGTGACTGATGGATTGCTAGAGGTAACATATGGGCTGCTGCTGCTGTGGCTAAGTCACATCAGTCGTGTCCGACTCTGTGCAGCCCCATAGATGGCAGCCCACCAGGCTCCCCCGTCCCTGGGATTCTCCAGGCAAGAACACTGGAGTGGGTTGCCATTTCCTTCTCCAATGCATGAAAGTGAAAAGTGAAAGTGAACTTGCTCAGTCATGTCCAGCTCTTAGCAACCCCATGGATTACAGCCTACCAGGCTCCTCTGTCCATGGGGTTTTCCAGGCAAGAGTACTGGAGTGGGGTGCCAGTGCCTTCTGCCACATATGGACTAGTTTTAGAGTTAAAAGCACCTGTGGGCTGGGCTTGGGAGGAGGGCACTGCTGCTGCTGCTGCTAAGTCGCTTTAGTCGTGTCCGACTCTGTGCGACCCCATAGACGGCAGCCCACCAGACTCCCCCATCCCTGGGATTCTCCAGGCAAGAACACTGGAGTGGGTTCCCATTTCCTTCTCCAATGCACGGAAGTGAAAAGCGAAAGTGAAGTCGCTCAGTCGTGTCCAACTCTTAGCATCCCCATGGATTGCAGCCTACCAGGCTCCTCCATCCATGGGATTTTCCATGCAAGAGTACTGGAGTGGGGTTCCATTGCCTTCTCTGGAAGGAGGGCACAGTTTTGTGCATTTTACTTCCTGGAGTTACTACCACTTTTACCTCAGAATGAAGACTGGAGAAGACACCACTCATACTTCTGGTGGAAGAGAAAGTAAGCATTCTGAAATACATTAGAGCATTCTAAACAAAGGAGTTAACTCACTCCTCAAAAGACACATTTTAACCATAACTTTACTTAACCAACTTAAATTTCACCAGAACCTAATTGACCTGGAGAAAGTAGAATATTTAAATCTAACCTTTCTCTAGCTTTCTTGTCTCACCTAATGGAAAGGCAAAAAAATGTAAAAAACTCTTTGAGAATCACAGCTAAGGGGCATAGGGTCATGAAAAGACAGAGATTTAATTTTTGGATTATAGAATGCTTCTCTTCTTTCCACACTTTACTATAACATCATCAAGTTTCTGTATAATAGCAGTGGGTTTCAACTAAACTAACTTCCAGATGTTCAAGCTGGATTTAGAAAAGGCAGAGGAACCAAAGATAAAATTGACAACATCCATTGGATCATAGAAAAAGCAGGAGAATTCCAGAAAAACATCTATTTCTGTTCATTGACTAAGTTAAAGCCTTTGACTGTGTATCACAACAAACTGTGGAAAATTCTTAAAGAGATGGGACTACCAGACCACCTGACCTGCCTTCTGAGAAAACTGTATGCAGGCCAAGAAGCAACAATTAGAACCAGACATGGAACAACAGACTGGTTCAAAATTGGGAATGGAGTACGACAAGACTGTATACTGTCATCCTGCTTATTTAACTTATATGCAAGATACATCATGCAAAATGCCAAACTAGATGAAGCATAAGCTGGAATCAAGATCACTGGGAGAAATATCAATAACCTCAGATATGCAGATGACACCACCCATATGGCAGAAGGTGAAGAGGAACAAAAGAGCCTCTTGATGAAAGTGAAAGAGGAGAGTGGAAAAGCTGGCTTAAAACTCAACAGTCAGAAAACTAAGATCATGGCATCCAGTCTCATCACTTCATGGCAAATAGACGGGGAAACCATGGAAACAGAGATAGATTTTATTTTCTTGGGCTCCAAAATCACTGCAGATGGTGACTGCAGCCATGAAATTAAAAGATGCTTGCTCCTTGGAAGAAAAGCTATGATAAACCTAGACAGTGTATTAAAAAGCAGAAACATTACTTTGCCAACAAAGGTCCATCTAGTCAAAGCTATACTTTTTCCAGTAGTCATGTATGGATGTAAGAGTTGGACATTAAAAGAAAGCTGAATACAGAAGAATAGATGCTTTTGAACTGTGGTGTTGGAGAAGACTCTTGAGAGTCCCTTGGACTGCAAGGAGATCCAGCCAGTCCATTCCAAAGGAGATCAGTTCTGGGTGTTCATTGGAAGGACTGATGCTAAAGCTGGAACTCCAGTACTTTGGCCACTTCATGCGAAGAGTTGACTCACTGCGAAAGACTCTGAAGCTGGGAGGGATTGGGGGCAGGAGGAGAAGGGGACGACAGAGGATGAGATGGCTGGATGGCATCACGGACTTGATGGACCTGAGTTTGAGTGAACTCCGGGAGTTGGTGATGGACAGGGAGGCCTGGCATGCTACGATTCATGGGGTCACAAAGAGTCGGACGTGACTGAGCAACTGAACTGAATTGAACCTTTTTTAGAAGTAACTTGACATTATTTGGTAAATTTGAAGATAAGTATATTCTAAGATTCTAAAACTTTTTTTATAATAAATACTTGGCCACCAAGAGAGGTGTATATAAATTTTTGTGGCAGTATTTGGACACAACCCAAATATTTATCAACAGGGGAATGAACATTTACCTTTTGGACTCTAGTGATACAATGATACTGATCGATAGAAACCAGTCTTTTAAGAATATATATTATGAAACTATTTATACAAAAAGTTAAATGTATAAAGCTAACAATATACATACTTTAAAAGATAGAAATGTAGGTTTAAAAACTCTAAAAGCAAACAAGATAATGGTATACAATAATTCAAGATAGATTATGATTATCTCTGCTGCTATTCTAATGGGACGGAAAGGGTTTGGGATATGAAATAAATTTTTATTGGTTTGCTGATGTTCCATTTCAGGAGTGTTTGATACATTATTCTGTATATCTAAAGGAATAATTTAAAACTACTTGTCCTTTTACCAGTGCCATCTATTTACAGTTAAACATATTAAGGACCAGAGAGGTAAGTGACTGACACTGCTATATAGGTTATTACTAGCAGAGGTGAGTCCAGAACAGTCCATACCGTTTTCTACCTAGCCAAGGATATAATGTGGGGTATAGTGAAAACATGATTTGCAACCTTGAATCCATCATGATCTATGCATAAGGTAGGATAAAATAGGAGGGGACTGTGAAAGCAGTAAGTGTGATCAAAAACTTAACCATGGAAAGATTTGGTAACCTTCCCCTGGACCACAAAACAGAGCATCCCACTAGAGCATCTTTACTAGACAAAATTGCAGGCCGCAGAAAACACTGCAGCAAACTCTGTTAGGGTCTTGATCCAAACACGAGAATATTATTGGAATTCACTATAATACCTCTAAGTAACATGGGGAAATGCTTATAATGAGCCACTTGGGAAATTTGGAATATTGCCTTTTTTCATAATGCGCAATGGCTAAGAATTTTAAAACAGGTTTTTGTCAGTCTATTAGACTCAATAGTAGAAATATGTTTCTAGCTTTCCTGCCATATATTCAGACTAGGAGAAATATGATGCCAGTAAGGGCTAGCCAGCCTTCACTACTAGGGATTACTTATATAGCACAATATTTATAAAGGAACTTAACACATGACATTAGGATTTAGGAAAATCATTCAAAGGAAATGAATCAGATATTCTAAAATATTTGATAACTTTAAGACTAATTGACATGGAGTATTTTCACACATTTTGAGGGGTATGGAGGAAGGTTTTATGGAGTTTTTTTATCTAAAGGTAGAGAAGCATCCTATTAAATCTTGCCTGTTATAAAGACAAGGGAAGAGATGAGTACCTTTATATAATGGTGCTCAAATGTCATTCTATGACTGGTTATATCATGTGTGCATGCGTGCTAAGTTGCTTCAGTCATGTCTGACTCTTTGCAACCATAAGGACTGTCATAAGCCAGGCTCCTCTGTCGATGGGATTCTCCAGGCAAGAATACTGGAGTGGGTTGCCATGCCCTCTTCCAGGGGATCTTTATGGTCCCAGGATCAAACCTGTGTCTCTTATGTCTCCTGCTTTGACAGACAGGTTCTTTACCACTAGGACCACCTGGTTATATCAGAATATCCTATTTTTTAAAAAATGCTCATTCACATAAATTCCAGGAAATTCATATAAAATTCATATAAAAATTCACATTCACCTTCAGGCTGAAGATGGTGCTTAGAAATTTATATTAATTAAAAAAAAAAAAGCTCCCTGGATGAATCTGATGGAAAATTAATCCCAAGAATTACTCTTCTGAGTAACTTTTGGATCATGAAAATATCCAATCACCAAGGATGGAGTGACATGGTGGTACCTTAATATCCTGGTATAAAAGTGGCACTGATCTACCTACAAAAGGAGTAAAAGAGAGGATAAACTCTTTTACCATTAGGAAAATTGCATCAGGATTGAGACAGCAAGATCAAACAATTTTTGTGAAGAAAACTATTCTCAATCTATCTTCTCTCTCGAGTGTTCTGTTGACTCTAAGATGGATCCAAAGCCCCCAGGGTGGTCAGTATCCAAGTCTGGAAGAAAGCAAAGAACAGAATTAGTGAAACCAACTGGTATTTGTCAGTGCTTCTAATGATAGATCATATTTCTGAAGACTTGAAAGATTCATAACGCGTACCATACCCCTGGCGTATTCCAGATGAGCAGACTCTGTGTGCTCAGAAGTAAGCGAGAAGATGTGCTACACTGAATTTTATTGATTTTTCTCTTTGCTTGTATAGTTTTATGATGTTCCATTTTCTCATTCCTGTTGGTTTGGAAACTATGGCCTTGGTTATTTATTTTCTTCCTTCATTTTACATTTAAAATGTATATGTAACACTGCATCAATTTTCATGGCCATGGGTGAAAGGACAGGGTGAATTCTATGGACAAGAAAAGATGGTCTAGTGATAGAAGAGTTAATTATTTCCCTTCTAAGAAACTTCTTCTCAAGTTCTCTTCCAGTTTCATTTTCTCATGTTTTTGGAATGCATTTATAATTTTATTTTTAATCTCATCACTTTTTGAATTTTAGCACTGAATTCTCACTTTCAGAGATTATATATTGATAGCTCTGAATTATTTCCATTTGTATTCTGCGCCAGGCTTTTTGGTTGTTGAATCAAGAAGTTCTACAACCTCTTGACATAACTCATCTAACAATAAGACTAAGCAGATGAATTATAATAGAAATAGGGTTTTGCTTGTGGAAGTTTGATAATTGATGATGATACACTTTGCTAACAAATTTATTCTTTCTCTGGTCTTTGCACAGTTCACATGGTGGTTTTAATTAGGATATTATGCCTTTTGTATTATAAAGTAACACTCAATAATCTCAACGTTTTGGATAAGCCAGCCATTTATCTATTGAAGTCGTGTTTGGACTCATGGCTCATGGCACAAAGTTCAACCTCTAATTTGGCTAGTTCTTTTTAATATCTGTTGAATTAATATCCTAGATTAGAGAATGAAAGTATATGGGTCATTGCTGGCTCCAAGGCTAGAATCAAAGTGAGCATTACTCTTCTTGTTAAAAAATGATTTGAACGCATGAAGAAGAGGTCAAAAGAAGCTCTTCTTGTCCACTGCTAGGACTCATTATGATATTGGTATTCCCAGATTTCAGACATTCCCATAACATTGTCACAAATTGTTTCTTACCTATAGTATAACAGGTTTATAATATGATAGTTTTATAATACCTATAATATTATATTAGTTTGAGTGACATAATATTGACATTTTCATGTCTCACAATGGTTGAATACTGATAATTTTATATAATTCAATCTATTAATATTCTATCCATTCACTTTTTACCTAACATACTATCTTTAAAAGTGAAACAACAACAACAACACTGCCACCAAAGGAAAACTTGTATTACTTGTGATAAATAAAATGTAACATAACAGACAAATGCAATAAAAACAAAACAGGAAAGGTCAATGCCATTAATTTCTAGCTAGATACTTAAGCCTGCCAAATGCTCAGAGCTGGAAGTCTGCACTTTCTTTGTTAAGAGGAGGGACTGGCAGTTAGATTCAGATGACGAAAATTAAACCAAGATTTTTTTCTTAACATAATCAGTACTGGAAAAAAATTCAAAAAGGAGCAACTCTTCTGTGATTTAATATTATGTAATTCCATACTTTGGAAACACCTGACTTACATTTTGGAAAATGCCATATTAAATCATTTGTTTTGCCCAGTTTTCCCTTTCATTTTCAGAGGGAACTTCTAAGCATGCAATAAATGACACTGTTATTCATGTGCCAACATCTAGTGCTAAATTAATTTCATAAATTATGTCAAATGAAGTAGATTATATCTTGCAAGAGTCTACAACTCTCTAATGTCATTCATCATAGTGTATAGTTTAATTGAATACAATTTTTATTTATATTCTGTTTCTCTCTTTCAGCCTCTGTGAATTCTGGATCTTCTTTCCTCCCTGAGTTAGTCCTAAAATGTGAATAATTAGGCAGAAGTAGACAACTGAGTTAACAAAAGATGTGGAAAGGTAATATTTACAAAGGATAATCTAATCTAATCCATTATCATTTCTATAGTACTCAGCTTCAAACCATAAAACTGGTATGCAACACTTTGAGATAAACACACTCATCGCTCACTTAGCTCTTCATTTAATTTACTGACTTCAGGAAATGGGATATTTTGATTCCTGGAGATATGTATTGGTGTATTTGTGAGGAAAGGAAGCCACAGGATTAAATGGTAGCATCTTTCTAGTCATTAATGTTACTATATAAAGAGCATATGTATATAAACATGTATATATCTACATGTATAGACATGTATATTCTACATGTAGTATATACATGTATACATGTAGTATATATATGTATACTATATATGGGCTTCCCTGGTGGCTCAGTGGTAAAGAATCTGCCTGCAATGCAGGAGATTTGGGTTTGACACTTGGGTCAGAAAGAACCCCTGGAGGAGGAAATGGCAACCAACTCTAGTATTCTTGCTTGGAGAATCCCATGGACAGAGGAGCCTGGCAGGCTATAGTCCATAGGGTTGCAAAGTTACACAAACACACAAACATCGGTATGTATAGATATGATTTGCAAATGGTAAAAATATTTTATGAATTTGAAGATAAAATGAGACTCCACACAAAAGTTTGAAGCATTCTCTTTCCAAAAATGAGGGAATATTGTTCTGAACCAACTCTCCTATTGATAAACAATAAAACTGTGTGAATTACTTATGTAAAAAATCACTTTGAAATTACTAGCAAGCTTGTTGCAGGAAGGCGGACCCCTTCCAGGGCCCAAAACTGGGCTCTTGTCTAACATTCGGAAATGAATTGTCCGAGGAGACACATGTGCTGACAAAGCAAGAGATTTTATTGGGAAAGGGCACCGGGATGGAGAGCAGTAGGATAAGGGAACCCAGGAGAACTGCTCTGCTGCATGGTTTTATGGTGATGGGATTAGTTTCCAGGCGGTCTTTGGCCAATCATTCTAATTCAGAGTCTTTCCTTGTGGTGCACACATCACTCAGCCAAAATGGATGCTAGCGAGTGGGATTCTGGGAAGTGGACAGACAAGCAGTGGCTCCTTTTGACCTTTCCAGAACTCTTCTGGTTGGTGGTGGCTTATTAGTTCCATGTTCCTTATCAGGATCTCCTGTCATAAAAGAACTCATGCAAATGGTTATTATGGTGCCTGGCCAGGGTGGGCAGTTTCAATCAGTGTGCTTCCCCTAACAAGCTTATCAAGGCAGTGAGAATTTTTAGGATCAAAAATTTTAAAATAAGCAAAGCTCAGAAGGGTGAATAAAGATTTGGGAGCATTTTCCTCCTTGATTTATCACCAATTCTGAAAGCCATATGATGGTCAAAGGCCAAGAAGACTGACTAAATCCTAGAAATAATGTGAAACAAAAATAAAATAATCATCAAAACTAAAGCCAGATTTCTAATCACTTCAATTACTAATTGAGTTAAAGTGATTTACACCTAATATAGAGGCTGTGCTCAGATGCTTAGTTATGTCCAATTCTTTGGGACCCCAGGGACTGTAGTCCAGGCTCCTCTGTCCATGGGATTTCCCAGGCAAGAATGCTGGAGTGGGGTAACATTTCCTCCTTCAGGGGATCTTCACAACCCAGGGATCAAACCCATGTCTCTTGGGTTCTTTACCACTAGCACCTCCTGGGAAATCCAATATACTGCTAGGAAGAAGAAAATGTAAATCCTATTAGGAAAAATATAATTTAATCCAAAAATCATTTTTACTATATTTTTTATGCAATAGTGATAACTAAACATAATATGAGTGAGTAATGAGTGATAGTGGCTCAGTCATGTCCAACTCTTTGCAACCCCATGGACTGTAGCCTGCCAGGCTTCTCTGTCCATGGATTTTTCCAGACAAGAATACTGAGTGGGTTGCCATTTCCTTCTCCAAAAAAATATAATATATTAGATTGAAAAACAATAATTCACTGAAAACTGAAAAGAATAAAATGAGAAATAGAAGTAGATCCATGTGAGATGCACAAATCGAAATTACTAGCAGAGACTTAAATATATCTATAATTTCTAAGTTTGAGTAAATATATAACAAGATAGAGGTCTACTTTAGAAAAATAAAAATATAATTGAAAATAAAATAAAAATTATAGGACTGAAAATATAATAATTAAAATATGAATTTAGTAGATGTTTTGAGAAATGACAGCTGATGAAAAAATTAATAAACTGGAAGATCTGTTGAAAAAAAATATACAAATTGAACTGGGAAGAGATAAATGGATGAAAGATAAAAAAAATATGGAGAGGAAAGTGAAAAACCTTACATACATGTAATTGGAATATCAAAAGGAAATGAGAAAGGGATTAAAGTAGAAGCATGTTTGATGACAAAGAGCCAAGAATCTTACAAAAGATATTACATATAAATGGTAGAAGAATTACAACCCTCAAAGAGGACAAACATGAAAAAACAAAAACCACACATACACACACTCATACGCACAAGCAAAACACTCAGGCATATTACAGTAAAATTGTTGAAAACCAAAAAAAAGAAAAAAAAAATCTTAAAAGGAGCCAGAGGAAAGAGAAAATAGCTGCATATCTAAAATTCAATATTCAGTGTTTGATATTTTGAAAAAAAAAAAGATATTTTCAGACAAACAAGTCAAAGAATTGGCCGCCTTCATCATCCAGGAAAGGAAATACTGAAAGTCAATCAATAAGAAAATTATCCCAGAATAAACAAAAACAAATAAAATGAATATAAGTATTTCTAGATACAAATGGACTTTGACTATTTAAGGCAATAAAGTAAATATTGTTGGATTTTATACATAGAACGACAGTTTCTGCCTATAGATCAAGAAGGGGATAAACAGAGTTAAAGTATTTAAAGCATTTACATTATTCTGGAAGTGATAAAAGTACTAATTTACATTAGACTGTATTAACATAAGGATTTGTGCTATAATTTCAATAAAGTAACACTAAATAATAGAAAAATTATAAAGATATATATATACATGTATATTTTTATATCTGTATATATAAATATAGTGTCTATATATAAATGTTTAAATACATATATACTATAAAATTATTAAATATATATATACAATAAAACTTATGCATTTATAAAATATAATCTTTCATTCATAAGTATCATTCTTTTATGTATACTTCATACATTTATATATATAAATACTAAAATGGCAGATTTAAACCAAATATATCTATATTACATAAAATATAAATATACCAATACTACTGTGAAATGTAAGAATTTTCAGATTGAACAATAAAACAAAATATAATCATATAATGATTTAAAGAGACATGCCTAAATTCAACAGTTCTGAGTAGTTGAAAGTAAAAGAAAGAAAACACAGGCACATTGATAAAGTATACAACTACAACAGTGCTTATCTTTATAAAGACTAATTTTTATGTGTCAATTATAACAGTAAAGGGAGAAATAATGATGCAATTTGAAATAAAAGGCAAAAAAATGTGAATTAACTACAAAAATTAAACATATCTTTTTTGAAAAAATATTTGAAGTCACTATCAAAAATATGCTTACATTTTCAAATTTTCCTTTATTAATTAATTATTTGTAATATACATTATAAAAATACATAGCCATCCTTAAAAATTAAATACCCCTGCAGCAAAGGTCTATAGTGAGAAAAGACTAATGCTTTGGCTGGCCTCAAGGTACCAGAGAATGCTGAAATGGCAGAAAGATGGACTTCTATTTGTTTTAGAGAATAGAGCAAGTCACACTGCTTAAAACTGTTTGCCTGTAGTTTGCATCCTCGCTAAAGAATTGAAATTAAAAAATTAGCGGGACTGTGAGTCTCAGCTACAAGCACCATGTTTGGAGCAGAAGCAAACAGTCCAACAGCCAAGACCTTGGTCAAGCTCCTCGCTGTCTCCGTAACTGGGCAGCACCATGGGACAGAGTTTCAAAGACTTGGACACTTGTTTGATTGGAGCTAAGGAATATGAGTAAATGAACCTATGGGCCTGGCATAAAGGGGAGGCTAAATTGAGAGAGAAGAGTAGTTATAAAGGTGTCATATTCGATAAGGTTGGAAATTCAAAAGATTTAAAGGATTTTGTTTGAAACTAGAAAAAAAATATCAGGAATTAAAATCACTTCTAAAAATGAAAATAAAAAGCACTCTTAAAATACCTTAATATAAGTAATGTAAGATCCTCAAGGAAATAAAACAAAAATATGTCTAAAGAAAAAATAACATATTAGAACACAAGTGAACTGTGAATAGGTATACATCAAATTATAGAAATGGAAATATGTTCATTGAAAATTTAAAATCTCAATATTCTACATCAATTCTAGTGTGATACTGTTCAAGAGAAATTTAAAGAAATAAAATGTGATTGAAATGAATTATTAAAGAATTTGTCCAAAGTCTAAATCAGAAATAAAAGAAATAAAAATGTGAATAAGTAATTTAAAATACAGTAAACATAATAATGAAATTGACTTGTAACAGAAATGTTACTACCCCAATCTCTAAGTTCAAATATGATCACAGGCTCCTTTTACCTAAAAATAAGTTTAAAAAAATCCTATTTTTAAATAAAATATTTCAGAGACTAGGGAAGAAGGAAAACATTTTATGAATTGATGTAACTCATAATATCAAAATCAGGCAAAAACAGTTAATGGAAATATGTACAGTGACCAGTCATACTTGTAGCTTCAATAATCTTCTTACACGGGTAATAAATCACATCCAGAAGAGTATACAACCCATTAAACACAGTTACATAGAAGTAAACTTCCTTTACCTCATGAAGAGTATTCCTAAAAAAACATAACAATATCATACTTACTGGCTATTTAAGTTAGGAATATGACAAAAAAATTCTTTGATCATTATTATTTAATATTGTACTAAGCTCCTAGGCAATGCAATTAAGGAAAAAAAATAGTATAATTGTTGGAATGAAATGATATATATAATACACAAGATATGATTGCAAATATATAAAATCTAAAATTTCAAAATATCAATTGTTTTTAATCATTTTAATTTTTTCCTTTTTTTTTGGTAATTATATGATCAGCAAATTGTAATAGTTTCAGTTTTTATAGATTTTCACATTTTGTAATTTCTATACTTCTAATTTATTTTTGTTCTTTAATAGAGTTGGCTAAAATCTCGAGAATAATGCTATGTAATAGCAGCATAAGATGACACACATGTCTTCTGACATCAATGTAAGTGCTTCTAGCATTTTTTAACAGCGATGCTGTTCTTCAGGTTGAAGGTGATAAGTTTGTATTATGTTAAAGAAACCTCATTATCAAATCCAACAGACTTTCTTTAGTCTTCCTTACTAGTCTCAACATTTCCCACAATGTTGTATATGTTTTGTCACTGCCTTTTTATATTTATTGGGAATTCAAGACCCAGTGAATCATAGCCCACTTCCTCACCCTGATTTTAAAAATGAAAAACCAGAAAGAAATGCCAGTTGATATCAAGATAGTACTTTAATTATTGATAAAGACTAAGAGTGAGAGCTGAACTGTTCTGTTCACTGAGCTCCAGATATCAAAGACTCAGTCATGAAACCGCAGTCCATCATGGATAAGGACAGGCCACCCAAGTACCCAGATAAGATGCATGCCTGGAATACTAAAGAGGAGCTTGTGTAGGAACACTTGCTAGAAGAGAAACAGATGAGCTAAGCCTAAACATTTCTGTTTTAACTTCCTAAATATACAAATCTAGGGAGGCATTTCTCCTCCCAGGAAGCATGAACAATGCTAAAATTAGAACACAGATATAGGTAAAACCTTCTGTATTCCTTTCCTCTTGCTAATATAATATGCCAAAGCACCACAGACTTGGTAGCTTGAACAACATTAATTTATCTTACATATCTGGAGGTAACAGGTCTAAAATGAATGTCATGGGACTAAAATCAAGGTGTCAGCAGGGCTATATTCCTTCTGGAAGCTCTCTTTTTTCTTCTTTTTCCTCTTCTAAGTAGCTAATTGCATCCCTTAAGTCATAGTCCCCAGCCAACAACTGCCTCACCCCAGCCTCTGCTTCTCCTTCACATCTTATTTTCTGACTCTGACACTGACTTTTCTACAGCCTTCAAGTCAAGGCCTCTTGTGGTCATGTCGGGCTCACCTGAATAATTCAGAGTGGTCTTTCCCTCTCAGATCCTAAACTGAATCACATCTGAAAAGTCCTTTTTTTGCCATGTAACGTAACACACTTAGGTTCTGAAGATTGGTTTATAGATACCTTTGGGAGAAAAGGGACATTAGTCTGCTCACCACACCTCCTTGGTGAGAAAGACAGGACAGGCCCTTCTCTAAAATTCCCCATCGGTTTGTTTTCCCTACCCACAGAGTTTAACTCTTTAGCCTCCTGTCAATTAAAGGTGTGACTGACTGGTTGCTGCAGAGGAGCAATTTGGCCTCTCTCAGCATTACTCTGCTCTTGCACCCGTGAACTTGCTACTTCAATGGCAACTGGAACCCTTTTATGTTTTGTCCTTGGGCCAACTGTGTGCAGTTGAGACTGTCCACATAAATGTATGAAACTGGTCAGAATTATATGTTATATAAGCAAATTTTGAGACTTCCCAGGTAGCTTAGTGGTAAAGAATCTGCTTGCCAGTACAGGAGATGCAAGAGACACAGGTTCGATCCCTGGGTTAGAAAGAAGCCCTGGAGTAGGAAATGACAACCCACTCCAGTATTCTTGCCTGGAAAATTCCATGGACAGAGGATCCAGATGGGCTATAGTCCATAGGGTTGCAAAGAGTCAGACATGGTTGAGCTACTGAGCACACACACACATATACACATAATTAACTTTAGGGTCAGTCTTTTTTCTTTTTTTTAAGATCAGTCTTCAACCAGAGCTGAAAATTCACTTCTTGTTCTGTTTCTCTGTTTTGGCCAGTCACATCATTCAATGCAGCATATCATGAATTCATCAATCAATAAAATAACACCAGTAAGATATTCCAAGACTAAAATGTGTAATAGAATTATAGCATGACCAGAATTATCTCAATTTGAGTGTAAACCTCACTTCATTACAAAAAAAATTTTGAAAAGAAATAAAGCTACAAATAAAGGAGCACTTTGTAAGTTAAAAGTGAAAGAAAAAAATCTAATTCTTTTTCTTTGTGCATTTAAAGTTCAAAGAATTTTGTTTTCCACAGTTTCATATTCTGCATGGTTTTCAGTCAGAGATATTTTCAACCTGGTGGCATGGAGGTTTCAGAAGCAGCTATAACCTGGACTGTCTTTCAAAAAGATCTGTGTAGTTTCTTCAGAGTCTCAGAAGATGTGTTAACTTATTTCCAAGGCTCTGATGTTTCTAACCTTTAAAGATTACAGAGAATTAATGGGACACATGAGTTTTCACAGCACCGGCCTCACAACCATCACATTGGGGAATGAGGCAACCTTCTTTCTCAAGGGTAGTTATCCCAGGCAAAATCACATTCCAAGAACCTAGATCTGTATTGTCAGAGACTAGCAGAGACTTGGTAGGATTGGAGTAAGAGAGAGAGATAAAGAAAATTGGATGTCAGCATGTTGGCAACTCTGAATGCTGGTTAGAATGCACAGTCCTTAAACTCTGATTGGAGAAAACTGAGCAAAAAATTACTGTTAACACTGCCAGTTTATCTAAGATGGGGTAGACATATATGTGTACATAGTGCGTTTTCTCTCATTGAGTGTCATTTTCCTGTCTTGTTTTTCTTTCAAAATTCAGCAGCTTGCAAATGTTGATGGCCTCAGTCTCCAGGAGTTATCTAAGATGTCTTTCTTTTTCACCTAATCTATGTAAAATCTCTATTTTTATTTCACATTTTAATTGTCCTGCACGGATCTTTCTAGTGATATTCTGATCACACTCTCTATAAGCAGGGATTTTCCATCCCATTTTCATCAGTTAGGAGAGGTTTCCCCTTCTCAAGTAATTAACCAGTTCAGAACCAGTATAAGAGGCTTTGGAGGAATGAGATCCTGGAGACTATGGACAAGCATAGATCCCTCTTTGATCCTTTCTCTTTGCTGACTACAGCAAGCATTGTCCAAGGGTTTCTCCTTTATCATTTCCACTTTTTGCTACCAATGTAACTCGACTGCATTAACCACTAGCTTTTGCAGACATATCTCTTTTGTGCTCCAATCAAGTAATTTCAATTAGAATGAGCATATACCCTTTGGTTTCTTACCATCACCTTAAATTCAGCATGTTGGGAATGAAATTAATCATTGTTCTGTCTCCTACCAACAAGCTAGTACCCAAAATAGTGCCCAGATTTTTTCCTCAGCTTCAAATGTTGACGCTATACTTTTGTCACCCAATATTGAAATTTAAGCATTGTTTCTGATGTTCTTGACCTAAGTAAAGCCTCCTCACCCTTTTAGGTCTGCTTCAGCTTATATAGAAGGGCTTCCCTTGTGGCTCAGCTGGTAAAGAATCCACCTGCAATGCAGGAGACCTGGGTTCAATCCACTGGTTTGGAAGATCCCCTGGAGAAGGGAAAGGCTACCCACTCCAGTATTCTGGTCTAGAGAATTCCATGGACTGTATAATCCATGGGGTCGCAAAGAGTGAGACACGACTGAGTGACTTTCACTCACTCAGCTTTACATGTTAGTATCTTCCATGAAGCCTTTCTCACAGTCAGTGTGTATATGTACATATACGTACACATTAAGTTGTTAAACATTTAAAGCTGCATTATTTATCTATGTCTATTTATCTGTCTATATCTACCTTTAAAGGAGATTGAGAGAAAGCAGAGGAGAGAGAGCAATGTTGAGTGGACTCTCTCAGCTTGTTGTTCCCTTCCATCTCGTAATTTATCCATGTTCTCATCAACTATTAGATCTTTTCCTCCTTTATGGGTAAGTTGTCCTTCATTCTTTGCCAAAGCTAACAGTCACATCTATGTTCATTTATCTGTATCCTCTTACCTTCTTTAGGTCTTTTTGTCCACTGGGGACCTCTTCTATTTGACAAATTGCATTTTTAAAATTAAATCTGAGATGAGGTTTTAGTCTCACACTTGTTTCTCCAGGGTAATGATATCACCATTGACCAAATTCCTCAAACCACAAGCTAAGAAGTTATCCTTGATGACTGTCAGTTTTCCCACTCATCCAAATGGGTGCCTCTACCATCTCAATAATTCTCCACTATATTTCTCTTTACTGTCACGACACTAGTTCATCTCTTCTTACTCATATGGATTATTTCAAGTTACCCAGCTGGTAGTCTTGACCTCAGACACTCCTCTGGACTTCAATTAATTCTTCACACTACTGACAGATTCGTTATTCCAAAATAAAACTATGATCATGTTGCATCACTTCCTGGCTTAAAATATTTCAGTGGCTTCCTAGCCCACTGGTTAAAGTCCAAATTCCTTTGGGTGACATGCAAAGACCTTGAAGATCTAATGCTAACCTCATCTCCTGCCACTTCCTTCCATACACCAACCAGATAAACTATTTTTCAATATATCATATTTCCCCTTCTCCACTTTTATGCATATTGCTCTCTCTGCAAGGAAATGTCGCTTCTATCTGAATCGCCTTTTCTCCCTTCTCAGCCAAGTACGTCCAAACAAAAAAACAATTTTACTCTATTTGGCATCCTAAGAAACATTAAGCATTTCCTTCTCTAGGTTCCTATTTTTTAAAGAGCTTGTACTTATTACACTGAAACATAATTATTGCATTATTTTGATAATTGCTCCTCATTCCTTTGGCTTTAGTTTTTTGTGCTTCTCACATTTAGAATAAAATTCAAATGGTTTTTAATGGTCTATAAGGCTGTGATCTCGCCTTGGGCTACCTTCCTGACCTCATTTTCTTCTGTCTTCTCCCCAGCTGACTCTGCTCCAGCAACATTGACCTTCTTCCTATTTTCATGCACATTCCCACATCCATTATTTCATACTTGCTGTTTCTTATGCCTCTTGTTTTCTTCCCCAGAGATTTGTATGACTGGTGCCTTTCTTGCATGTAGGTTTCTGCTCAAGCTTCACTTCCTTCTGAAAGTTGTTTTTCCTGAGTGTCAAGTTTAGGATGACATGGGCTTCATATTGCCTGGGCATCTTGAATTACATTCACATAATAGTACATTCCCAGCCTGGCTTCTAAATTATAACCCTTTGACTGCTAGTAAGGATACATGTGCAACTTGTTGATCATGTTGTAAGCATTCTGGCACTGGCTAAGCATTGCTGATATTGGAGTTTTCTTTTGAAAATAAGACTGAAGCCAAGTTTTCATTTGAAGGTCATGATTAACGATGGATTAACTTAAACTCAAAAAAGCCTTTTGGAATATTTGATTACTGTTAATAAGGATGGCATGTAATGTAGTGGAATGTTTATCTGGGCTTACTGTGTAAACAAACAAATCTCAAGGCAATGCAGAACTTATGCATATTATTTTAGAATAAATTTCACACTGTGAGCAGTAGCTTTATATATTAAATAATTTATAATACTATACAGATAACTAAGTTGACTTCTTCAGTGGATGGGGTTTAGTACTGTAGTGTTTTTATAATTTTTACCCCCAAATGATGTTTATCATCCAAAGTAGTTTATAATTTAAATGATCCAATATCAATCTTAGCCCCCAGAACACCAGAGGATCCTTACTCTCAGGATAAATGTTGATTTGTACTGACCAGCATGCTAAGTGTATACCAAGGGATTATTCTAACATCTGTTTGGGACAAACAGATGTTGTCATTACAAACCTTCATCAGCGTGCTCTTTCGTAGTGAAAGAGTAACTCCAAGGCACTGACTCATAAAAGCAATCAGTAAATAGACAGAAACAAAGTAGAAGGCTCCACAATGTTTTGAATAGGAGGTCTCAAGACCAGAGAAGAAAAGAAGGAAATAGTGTGGGGAGGCAGAAGGTACGGCAGTGGCAGGGGAAAAAAAAGCACTGCGAAGTCCCAAGCTACATAGATAGCCTTTTGTATAGTTTGTCTTATGTGGGATTTTATAACCATATAAAATCCAATATGCTTCTTTCATTGCAAGCAGGAGGATGCTGTATAAAAAAAAGCTGGAGAAACAGCATGCAAGTCATAAAAGACATGCAGTTTGAATTTACATGTGCATCCATCACGGGGTCGTGTGCACCAAGACGCAGACCAAGACGTTTAATGACAAGAGAAGGTAGTACTTCCTTCTCTAGAACAAAAGAATTTCAGTTGTAGCCAAGGAGCTGATACACATAGGAATCACCAAGGAGAGGGGCCATTCAGGACATTAAAGGATAATTGATACTGTGCTTCAACAAATGAACAAAGCACGCTGACTACAACTCACTACATCTGCACGTAGTGAAGTTCTTTTTCTGTAGGTGGCATTTAGACTTTCCCCCCATCTTGGCTCCTTGGCCATGCCTTGAGAGCAACAGGTGGCCAAAGTTTTTATGCCAAGTTCATTCTTGACCACAGAGCTGTTTCCAATGAGTTCTGTGTTTGGGGACCTGGGAAGAAGAAAACTGCATAGCTATCAGCTGGTCACTGGCATAATATTCAGCATCAGCATGTGAATCGCAGGGCCTTCTCTTGGAAACTGGCTTTGACCCCGCACCACTTCTCTCCAACTCATAACAGATTGTGATATTTGTGCTCTACTTTCATTGATCAAGGCTGCCAGCCAGGTTCATCTTACTTAGATTTTATCCATGTGACAAACAGAGGGGCAGATGGACTCAGCATCATGTGATTTCTCTGGGTTCGTGACCCTGCTTCTGTATGGTGCCTTCTGGCAGCTCAATTTTTTATGCTCTTGCATTTATATCCAGGTCCTAATCTGGCAGCTGAATTAAAGAAAAACTTCCTTGAAGCTGCATTAACCAAATACTTAGGTATTTGTCAAACCAATCTCACAGTCCAGTGCTCTGACCAGAGACCAGTAGAGGACAAATCAAGCCATTTACTCACACAGACCTGCCTTTTGAGAAAGACTGCTATCAACACATTTCCAAAAGATAGACAAAAATTACCCAGATGAAGATTGTAGTTTGGTGATTTTTAGGGAAATCTAAAAGCCACAGAAAATCCAAACAGGTTTGTATGTCTTTAGAATGCACACTTACACAAGCATAAACGAGGGCTTCTCTCCCATTAGGGAACTGGAGTCTGTTATATTATCCCCATTGAGTCTCCTAATGTCCCTGGCTCAGCACCATAGGCAACAGATGCAAAGGGTCACCAGTGAAGGGCAAAATATTTTGTGAAAATAAAGAGCCACGCTATCTGCATTGCCAGTTTTTCCCACTCTACACTTTGAGTGCTATCGTCTAGTTTTCATACAGTGATTTTCTTTTTATTTGCTGAGTTTATTTTGTTGAATATGGTGGAAAGATCAAAAAAAGAAAGGAAAAGCAAAGCAAAGTCTCTTTGTTTTTTCTCCACGTATGAACCAAGCACTATTGGGAGCCTACTTCAAATGCGCTTTGTCATCCTCAAGCACTGTGTTTGTTTTACCTCTTCCTGAACCTAAATGATTTGCTTAGCTAATCAGTCTTCAATAATATGTAACAAGCAGGAAAAAAAAGATCACTAAAAAATAGAAATGGTTGCAGCTGTTTTCTGCATTAAAGGGGAACAGCAGAATTCAGCTCTGGTGTAGACACTCTTTTGTTTAGAAAAACTTACTGGTGGGATTTTTAGATTATGCAAAATTAGGCCTCCAAGACTAGTACGGGGTGGGAGTGGAGACAGAAAGCAAAATTACTCTGCATTATCAAATGTCAAGAATTTTGCTTTTGTACACCACTGCTTTTGGAAATTGAGGGGTAGTGCTATATTCTAGAACTAGGAGAAGATGGAAATAGAGACACACATTTTGTGTGTGTATAAATATATATGTATGTGTTTATATATATATATATATATATATACATACATACATACACACACACTCACACATAGTTACACACAGACATCAGGAAATCATAGCCATCTGGATTCTGAGCAGAAAGAAGATCTGGAAGAAATTTCTTGGGGCAGAATTGGCTGAAACACTTAAATAGGTACGTGTAATATCAATTTTAGGATGTTTCCCATTGTACTGTAATACCCTCACCCAACCAAACACCTCTGTATTGTTTCTCTAATCTTCAGTTAGAATATGCTATATTCTATCCCATCTTGAATTATTGGCTCCTCTGGGAATGAAGAGGTTGGAGCTGTATCTACCAGGTAATTGCTAGAGTTCAGGAGATAAAGACATTAATATGAATTTCAAAAGCAAAAATTTGCAAGGAGATTCAGAATCAAGAAGGTGGGGAATGCATGGCACATGAGCAGGGAAGGAGAACATCCCACCTTGGGAGGTAGGGAAGGGGGCAGGCTTCTCATGGCTGAGACAGATCACAGTGTTGTATTTGGATGTGAAAGAAAAGTGTAGCCACAACAGGTTGCTATCCTGTGATAAATAGATCCCACAGGTTTTTGGGGCCCCACACATGAACCCCTACATTAGCGTCAGACTGCTGTCTCTCTTCCACTCTCTGCAAACATTACCTATAAGCATTCTGTTACCTGACTTATTGTTGAGCCATTTTCTACCATCTGAAAAGCCTGGCCTCCCATCCTCTGCTTATTCCCACTCTACCCATTCTTCAAGGCCAAATTAAAATTTGACCTTTTCCGTAAAGTTGATCTCAACTTTTAGAGCCTAGCTTTAGATCTCCCGTTTTTGAAGTTCTATAGCACTCATATCAGGAAAGTCATAATAAGGGAATGTGATACTAATCTTCTATTTTCTGTTTCTTCTATCTCCACTTTATTTTTACCAAACAGTAATGGAAATTCTTATTGTAAAGGAAAAGTGCAATTTATTTTTCCTATGTTTCTCAGTTCCACCTAGTTTATTCCTCTGCATGCGTGCTAAGTCGCTTCAGCTGTGTTCAACTCTTTGAGATCCCCTGGACTGTAGCCCACCAGGCTTCTCTGTCCATGGGATTATCCAGGCAAGAATACTGGAGTGTGTGTTGCCATGCCTTCCTCCACGGGGATCTTCTCCGCCCAGGGATCAGATCCACATATCCTACATCTCCTGCATTGCAAGCAGATTCTTCACCCACTGAGCCACCTGTGAAAGCTGCATCGCTTCATTAAGAGAAGACCAAATAAAACAAAACTGAATAAGTTCCTTTAGTCAAACAGTGATTCAACTTGGAAGAACTTATGGAACCTTTTAATAATTATTTAAATACTGAGAGTACAATTAACTTACTGAGAGTAATATGTGAAATTTCAGATCAACTTGAGTACTGCAGGTTAAGGCTTTAAAGTACTACCATTGATACAGATAAAGTGTATATTTGAAACAATTCTATTTGCTACTTGAGTCAAGGGTAAAAGAAGGCCTACAGATTTTCATTTCATGTTTCCATTTTTATTGTCAGTTTCTTTTTTATGTTTTCTATGCACTACATTTTCTTTCTCTTGCACTGTTTCTCTTTTGCTCCAAGCTTCTTTTTATCTACATAATATTTTGTATCTGATGCTCTAGTAACTTCTCACAGCTATATCTCATTTATGAGCTGTCATTGAGCTGTGTGCATGCTCAATCTTGTCTGACTCTTGGTGACCCTATTGACTGTAACCCACCAGGCTCCTCTGTCAGTGGGATTCTCCAGGCAAGAATACTGGAGTGGGTTGCCATTTCCTCCTATGGAGGATCTTTCTGACCCAGAGATTGCACCCACATCTCCTGCATTGCAGGCAAATTCTTTATTGCTAGTGCCACCTGGGAAGCCCCTATCATTTGTCCAAAAGCTGTATCAATTGAGCAGGCTAGGAAATAAAGTGAAGGTACCACTTACATGAAGGCTAGAGTCTAAGGTCAGAGCATAAATAAGAAGACAGTTGCATATTATCAAATTACCCTTGAAACTCCATTTGGAAGGTTCTAGATAGGAGATCTTCCTTAACAAAGTTGAGCAAAGTCCATTTTTTCAACCATCATTGTAATTACGTACTCTTTGTTCAGTAGGACCACAGATAAAGTAGTTGGCTACTTTATACAGTCCAGGTAGCTGCTGCTGCTGCTGCTAAGTTGCTTCAGTCGTGTCCGACTCTGTGCGACCCCATAGATAGCAGCCCACCAGGCTCCCCCGTCACTGGGATTCTCCAGGCAAGAACACTGGAGTGGGTTGCCATTTCCTTCTCCAATGCATGAAAGTGAAAAGTGAAAGTGAAGTCGCTCAGTCGTGTCCGACTCTTCGAGATCCCATGGACTGTAGCCTACCAGGCTCCTCCATCCATGGGGTTTTCCAGGCAAGAGTACTGGAGTGGGTTACCATTGCTATCTAGCGGGTTGCAAAAGAGTCAGATATGACTTAACAAATAAATAGCAACAACAACAATTAAATAAGCCTACTAGCCTCTCATTTGGCTCTGCTGCTGCTGCTACGTCACTTCAGTCATGTCCGACTCTGTGTGATCCCATAGACGTCAGCCCACCAGGCTCCCCCGTCCCTGGGATTCTCCAGGCAAGAACACTGGAGTCGGTTGCCATTTCCTTCTCCAATGCATGAAAGTGAAAAGTGAAAGTGAAGTCGCTCAGTCCTGTCTGACTCTTAGCGACTTCATGGACCGCCGCCTACCAGGCTCCTCCATCCATGGGATTTTCCAGGCAAGAGTACTGGAGTGGGGTGCCATTGCCTTCTCCATATTTGGCTCAATGTATCAGTTAAATAGATATTTATCTTCTCTGCTTCTTTTCCTTCCTGCCCATTTAAATACTTATAATGATTTTCTATTGAGTTGAGCAGCGTATGAGTGACTCTATCCTGTATCAAGATAAAAGTGCTCACTACCCTGAAAACTAAGTTGTATCTCTATATATCTCTTGATCATTCACTTGAAAAGCATTAAGGTCACACACAAAGCTTCTGCACATCAAACATAGGAACTTATAAGTCTGACAAAGGGGTTTTTATTTTAATCCTTCATTGCCTTCATTCATCCGAGACCCAGGTTCGATCTCTGGGTCAGGAAGATCTCCTGGAGAAGGAAATGGCAACCCAGTCCAGTACTCTTACCTGAAAAATCTCATGGATGGAGAAGACTGGTAGGCTACAGTCCATGGGGTTGTAAAGAGTCGGACACAACTGAACGACTTCACTTTCACTCTTTGCCTTATGTGTGGATCATGTCACTAGATCTGGTCAAGCAGAAAAATTGTGGTAAATATTTTGGCACCATTAAAATAGCTTTTCCTTGTCTTGATGTTGCACAGGGAGAATTCTAGTCTGTTTTTTCCCCCCTTCTATGTCTGTCAATCAAGATACAATGAACTAAGATGCTAGTAAATCTTGGCACAACACTGCCGATGAAAGTCATACAGCTTCCTCTCTCCTTTTCAGTTCAGTTCAGTTCAGTTCAGTCTCTCACTTGTGTCTGAGTCTTTGCAATCCCATGGACTACAGTATGCCAGGCCTCCCTGTCCATCACCTACTCCCGGAGTTTACTCAAACTCATGTTGATTGAGTCAGTGATGCCATCCAACCATCTCATCCTCTGTTGTCCCCTTCTCCTCCTGCCTTCAATCTTTCAGAACATCAGGGTCTTTTAAATAGGTCAGTTCTTCATATCAGGTGGCAAACGTATTGGAGTTTCAGCTTCAGCATCAGTCCTTCCAATGAATATTCAGGACTGACTGGATGGATCTCCTTGCAGTCCAAGGGACTCTTAAGAGTCTTCTCTAACACCACAGTTCAAAGGCATCAATTCTTCTGTGCTCAGCTTTCTTTATAGTCCAACTCTCACATCTGTATCTCACATCTCACATCTCTCCCTTTAGCTATTTCTAAAAAACTTATTTTATGTTTTTTATAACAGCCTTCTTGAAATATAGTTTAGATATAATTCATCCACTTAAAGTGTACAATTCAATTATTTTTGATATATTCAATTTTCCAACTATCACCATAATGAATTTTAGAATATTTTCATCATCCTCAAAAGAAACCCCATACCCTTTATCCTAGATCCCACAACCCAATACCTGCTCAGCCTTAGGCAACCACTAATCTACTTTCTAGTTCTATAGATGTGCCTATCCTGGACATTTAAAATAAATGGAATATGAGAGAGGGACATAAGGGACATGGCATTGAAGGACCAGTAGCACTTACATTGGCTAGAAGGATACAGTATGCAGATCTGTGTATGTAAAGCCAGTTTAGATGACTCAGTGTATTGGTTTTCAGGAATAAAAATCAAGTCTCAGCACTTCACTGTGTTATACCTCATGGGCATGAATGCAACCTATCTTGGAATAGGTGCTGAAAATAAACTACAGAGTTCCTAAAATATCTACTTTGGTAGTACATCAGCATCAGGTTTATATCAATTTTTCTCAATGGAAGTATTAAATTTACTGACACATAAAGGTATATCAATTTTTTTTCTTGTCACATATTTGCCAGATTTGGGAAAAATTTTTTTAAGTGTTGGGTTTTTTTTTTAAAGTGTTGATTTATTTAAATTCATTGAAAAAAATTAGCTTACTCAATGGAGGAAAGGCATTTGCCAAAAGTAAAAATACAATTTATGAGAAAAAAAATTTGCCTTGCCAACAATTTTTCTAACTTCATCTCAAGGAAATTAAATCTATTCTAAAACTTACATGGTAAATAACTATAATTGATTTACTTAAGGGTTTTTGTGTTGTTGTTGTTTATACATACGAGTATGATTTAATAGGTTTAGTCACAATGACAGGGGTATGAGAAATGATTAGTGACCTGAGGGAGGTATGTGTGTGTATATATGTTATACTTTTGAGTATATCTCAATTTATATTGTAGTAAATAGAAACATTCGAAACCCAGATGGTTATAGAAAGGATGGAAAAGAAGTGCTCCCCATAAGTAATCTTTTAATCATGGTGATAGCACCATTTGCTAAGTGCCTATTATAGGTCAGATGATCATATATTATTATATTAATTTTTACAACATCCCAGTAAGTTAAAGGGAGTTGCCCTGTACTTTGTTATTGAAGCTCTATATATCATAAGGCAGCTTCAACATATTCAGCCTGTTGGTGACCAATTCAGTCATCATAATTGGTTTGAATTTCCTTACATATATGCTGCTGCCTGTCGAGGTTGAAGTTAACCGTTCAATCTCCCAGGGTTGAAACAATAATACAAAGATTTACCATGTCAGATATGGTGCTAGTCAGACCATATTCCTAAGGCAGATTGAGATGGGATGCTCTGCTGGGAAGCATAACCTGGTAGTTGTCCATTTTGGTTAGTTATTACCTACCTGCATCCATGACTGGTAAGATTCCTAGCAAGGAATAGTCTTGTACTGATACTCTCTTCTTTTTAGTCACATTTTTTTTTTCTTGTGATTGAGAACTTTAATGATCTACTCTCTTAGTAACTTTCTTTTTTAAAAATTAATTAATTAATTTTTTTACTTTACAATATTGTATTGGTTTTGCCATACATTGACATTAATCTGCCATGGGTGTACATGTGTTCCCCATCCTGAACCCCCCTCCCACCTCCCTCCCCATCCCATCCTTCTGGGTCATCCCAGTGTACCAGCCCCAAGCATCCTGTATCATGCATAGAACCTGGACTGGCAATTCATTTCACATGTGATAATTTACATGTTTCAATGCCATTCTCCCATATCATCCCTCCCTCACCCTCTCCCACAGAGTCCAAAAAACTGTTCTATACATCTGTGTCTCTTTTGCTGTCTCTCATACAGGTTTATCATTACCATCTTTCTAAATTCCATATATATACGTTAGTGTACTATATTGGTGTTTTTCATTCTGGTTTACTTCACTCTGTAAAATAGGCTCCAAATTCATCCACCTCATTAGAACTGATTCAAATGTATTCTTTTTAATGACTGAGTAATACTCCATTGTGTATATGTTCCACAGCTTTCTTATCCATTCCTCTGCTGATGGATATCTAGGTTGCTTCCATATCCTGGCTATTATAAACAGTGCTACAATGAACATTGCGGTACACATGTCTCTTTCAATTCTGGTTTCCTCGGTGTGTATGCCCAGCAGTGGAATTGCTGGGTCATATGGCAGTTCTATTTCCAGTTTTTTAAGGAATCTCCACACTGTTCTCTATAGTGCCTGTGCTGCTGCTGCTGCTAAGTCGCTTCAGTCGTGTTCGACTCTGTGTGACCCCATAGACGGCAGCCCACCAGACTTCCTCATCCCTGGGATTCTCCAGGCAAGGACACTGGAGTGGGTTGCCATTTCCTTCTTCAATGCATGAAAGTGAAAAGTGAAAGTGAAGTTGCTCAGTCGTGTCCGACTCTTAATGACCTCATCTAGTTTGCATTCCCACCAACAGTGTAAGAGGGTTCCCTTTTCTCCACACCCTCTCCAGCATTTATTGCTTGTAGACTTTTGGATTGCAGCCATTCTGAATGGTGTGAAAGGGTACCTCATTGTGGTTTTGATTTGCATTTCTCTGATAATGAGTGATGTTGAGCATCTTTTCATATGTTTGTTAGCCATTTGTATGTCTTCGGAGAAATGTCTGTTTAATTCTTTGGCCCACTTTTTGATTCGGTCGTTAATTTTTCTGGAATTGAGCTGCAGGATTTGCTTGTATATTTTTGAGATTAATTCTTTGTCCATTGCTTCTTTTGCTATTATTTTCTCCCATTCTGAAGGCTGTCTTTTCACCTTGCTTATAGTTTCCTTTGTTGTACAGAAGCTTTTAATTTTAATTTGGTCCCATTTGTTTATTTTTGCTTTTCTTTCCAATATTCTGGGAGGTGGGTCATAGAGGATCCTGCTGTGGTTTATGTCGGAGAGTGTTTTGCCTATGGTTTCCTCTAGGAGTCTTATAGTTTCTGGTCTTACATTTAGATCTTTAATACATTTTGAGTTTATTTTTGTGTATGGTGTTAGAAAGTGATCTAATTTCATTCTTTTACAAGTGGTTCCTAGCACCATTTGTGAAAGAGATTTTCTTTTCTCCATTGCATATTCTTGCTTCCTTTGTCAAAGATAAAGTGTCCATAGGTGCATAGATTTATCTCTGGGCTTTCTATTTTGTTCCATTGATCTATATTTCTGTCTTTGTGCCAGTAACACACTGTCTTGATGACTGTGGCTTTGTAGTAGAGCGTAAAGTCAGGCAGAGTGATTCCTCTAGTTCCATTCTTTTTTCTCAAGATTGCTTTGGTTATTAGACGATTTTTGTATTTCCATACAAATTGTAAAATTATTTGTTCTAGTTCTCTGAAAAATACCACTGGTAGCTTGATAGGGATTGCACTGAATCTATAGATTGCTTTGGGTAGTATACTCATTTTCACTATATTGATTCTTTTGATCCACGAACACAGTATATTTCTCTATCTGTTTGTGTTCTCTTTGACTTCTTTCACCAGTGTTTTATAGTTTTCTATATATAGGTCTTTTGTTTCTTTAGGTAGATATATTCATAAGTGTTTTATTCTTTTCATTGAAATGGTGAATGGGATTATTTCCTTAATTTTCTTTCTGTTTTCTCATTGTTAGTGTATAGGAAAGCAAGAGATTGGTGTGTCTTGATTTTGTATCCTGCAACTTTACTATATTCATGGATTAGCTCTAGTAATTTTCTGGTGGAGTCTTTAGTGGTTTCTATGTAGAGGATCCACAGGAGGGCCTAGAAGAGCTATCCCAAGTTGAAGGTCAGGAAGGGTGGCGGTAAGGAGATACCCCTCATCCAAGG